>NC_053501.1:58462815-58762815 GCF_905171775.1 Rana temporaria
GGAAGAAGTAGTCCGCTGCTACAGAGAAGCAGGCTATTGTTTCACTTTTTTCAATTAGGAGCTGCTGAAATCGCTTTATAGAACTAATTAATACTTTAAGTCAACTTTGCCAGCAGAAAAAATGGCATTTATGGGTCAGTCCACCCAAAACTGATATTTCAGTTTTTAGTAGATGCTGTTGTCAGTTTCTTACATTTAACAGGAATTTGTATGAGGGGGTTCAAATTCTTCCTATGGGACTATTTATTTATTTATTTTATATTATGGAGAATGGAAGAGAACGTTCACACAAAGGTGGGTAGAGAAACAAAAACCATCCAGATGGACAGGAACTGAGCCTAGAATAATGGCAGGTAGAGCTTATTGTTAGAGGATCTAGGGGCCAGATTCAGGTACAAATACGTTACGCTGCGGCGGCGTAACGTATCCCATTTACGTTACACCGCCGCAGGTTTACAGCGTAAGTGCCTGATTCACAAAGCTCTTACCTGTAAACTTGCGGCAGTGTAACGTAAATCCGATCGGCGCAAGCCGCCTAATTCAAATGGGGCGTGTACCATTTAAATTAGGCGCGTTCCCGCGCCGAACGTTCTGCGCATGCTCCGTTAGGAAATTTCCCGACGTGCTTTGCGCGAAATTTCGTCGCCCCGACGTATTTTTTGAACGGCGACGTGCGTTACGTCGTTTCGTATTCCCGGACGTCTTACGCAAAAAAAAAAAAAATTGAAATTCGACATGGGAACGAGGGCCATACTTTAACATGGCTGTTCTAAATATAAGCCATGAAAAAGCAGGCCTAAGTTTGCGATGGGAAAAACGGACTAGCGACGACGTAAGAGATTACGACAAACGCGCGTATCTTCGTGGATCGCCGTAATCAGCTAATTTGCATACCCGACGCTGGAAAACGACGCAAACTCCACCCAGCGGCCGCCGGAAAATTACACCTAGGATCCGAAGGCGTACGAAGCCGTACGCCTGTCGGATCTTAGCCAAAAGACGTCGTATCTTTTTTGTGAATTACAAATAAAGATACGACGCGGCAAATTTGAAAATACGCCGGAGTATCAGTAGATACTCCGGCGTATTTCCTCTGTGAATCTGGCCCTAAGATACTGTATATCCGGCTCTGTCTTTAACCACTTCAGTCCCGGAAGAGTTTACCCCTTTCCTGACCAGGCCATTTTTTGCGATTCAGCGCTGTGTCACAACGTGGTACCCAAACAAAATGTATGTCCTGTTTTTCCAATAAATAGAGCTTTCTTTTGGTGGTATTTGATCACCTCTGTGGTTTTTATTTTTTGCGCTATAAACAAAAATAGAGCGACAATTTTAGTCCTCTATTATTTATTTCCTATATTAAAGTAACTCTCAAACTTAAAGGGGTTGTAAAGGTACAATTTTGTTTTCCTAAATAGCTTCCTTTACCTTAGTGCAGTCCTCCTTCACTTACCTCATCCTTCCATTTTGCTTTTAAATGTCCTTATTTCTTCTGAGAAATCCTCACTTCCTGTTCTTCTGTCTGTAACTCCACACAGTAATGCGAGGCTTTCTCCCTGGTGTGGAGTGTCATGCACGACCCCTCCCTTGGACTACAGGAGAGTCAGGACGCTCTCTACATTGCAGATAGAGAAAGGTGCTGTGTATTAGTGGGCGTCCTGACTCTCCGTAGTCCAAGGGAGGGGGCGAGCACGACACTCCACACCAGGGAGAAAGCCTCACATTACTGTGTGGAGTTACAGACAGAAGAACAGGAAGTGAGGATTTCTCAGAAGAAATAAGGACATTTAAAAGCAAAATGGAAGGATGAGGTAAGTGAAGGAGGACTGCACTAAGGTAAAGGAAGCTGTTAAGGAAAAAAAATTGTACCTTTACAACCCCTTTAACTGAATGACATTTAGTTTTCTAAAGCTCTATGGGGGAGATTAACTAAAACTGGAGCACTCAGAGTCTGGTGCGGCTGTACATGGTAGCCAATCAGCTTCTAACTTCAGCTTGTTCAATTATGCCTTGACAATAAATACTGGAAGATGATTGGTTTCAATGCTGAGCCGCACCAGATTTTGTACGCTTCGGTTTTAGTAAATAACCCCCTGGGCATCATAACAACTGCCAGTGTTTTCTTTAACCTTCTGGGCGGTATTCCCGTGTGTGTCTCGGGGCGAGATTTTTAGGCTACGATCGGTAACCCCGAGACACACACGGGTTTGCTTCGCTAGATGCAGGAAGAGGTTTCTTACCTTTTTCCCTGCGATCCAGCGATGTCAGCGATGTCTTTCCCCAGTGCACGGCGGCCGGATGTCCGCCCGATGCACTGTGTTCCTCTGATTCCCTTCCCTGCGAGCGTCGCGACGCAGGGGGGCGGAACGGGGGGGGGGAACGGCGCGAAATTCAAAAAATATAAATAACACATAGTAAAACACACTGACACAATTGGCTAAAAATTAAAAATAAATTACAGTGACCTTTGATTGCCCCCCAGTGCTTTCCCCAGTGCCCTGTCTGCAGATTGACTGTACCTGTACTGTACCTGTGTCTGCAAAGTGCACAGCGATCATGGCAAAGCGCACCTGTACATCAAAATCGCTATGCGACCTGCTGCAAAACAGCGACAGCGATACGGAATCACTTGCGGAGGAGCTGAGTGACAGCGACGCATGGCAAAGTTCGTCATCAGACGCAGAAAGTGATATAAGCGACGATCCTGTGCCCAGCGATGTGCGGACTTGGTGCGCAATTGATTGCGGTGATGACCACGTAGCGCCCCCAAGATTTCCATTTACAGGAGCACCTGGGATAAAAGTGGACGTTGATGACAATCCCCTGGAATACCTCCAACTTTTTCTGACCGCTGAAGTGATCGACAAAATAGTTATTGAGACAAATCGATACCAAGAACAAGAAGCTGCGACTCCTCAGCGATTTTCAAGGCGCAGAAAATGGGAGCCTGTAACCAGCGAGGACATTTGGAAGTTTTTGGGCCTCATTATTTTACAGGGAGTGGTGGGGAAACCCCTGCAAAAATGGTACTGGTCCACGAACAAATTATTGGCCACGCCTTTTTTTGGATCCGTGATGTCGGAGTACAGATTTTCATTGATCATGAAATATTTGCACTTTGCAAATAATGAGGACTTTGATGAGCATTCTCATCCAGCTCCAAAGCTGAAAAAAATTTGGGAGGTTTACCAGCTTATTTTGCAGAACTTCCAGCGGACCTATATTCCTGAGCGCGACGTTACCATCGATGAAAGTCTCATGGCCTACAAAGGTCGGCTCAGCTGGATACAGTTCATCGCATCAAAGCGAGCTCGCTTTGGTATAAAAACTTTTATGCTGTGTGAATCCAGCTCTGGATATATTTGGAACTCAGTCGTATACACTGGGAAAGGGACCAAGTTCTGCGAGCGATTCAGCGATTTTGGGATGGCAACCGCTTCAGTTCTGTCATTGATGGAGCCCTTGCTCAACCAGGGCTATTGTGTCACCACAGACAATTTTTATACCTCCCCAGAACTGTACGAGTTCCTTATCCAAAATAAGACCGACGCTTATGGAACCGTGAGGCCTAACCGGCGTAACATGCCGTCAGCATTTCCCAGCAAAAGGCTTGGGAAAGGAGAAGTAGCAGCATGGCAAAAAGGGAAAATGTTGGCACTGAAGTGGCGGGACAAAAAAGACGTTTCCCTTATGAGCACAGTCCATAACACCTCGACCGTCATGGTGCATACCAAAGGTGGCAAGGATATTATGAAGCCACAAGTTGTGTTGGACTACAACCACACGATGGGAGGTGTGGACAGGGCTGACCAGGCCATGACTTTTTACCCTGCGATGAGGAAGCAGCAGAAAAAGTACTATAAAAAAAATTTCCGACATCTTGTCGAACAATGTCTCTGGAATTCCTTCATCCTGATGAAAAAAAAAAGTGACAGGCCTATAGCCCATTCAGACTTTGTGTGGAAGGTGGCAGAACAAATCTTTCTGAAGCACCAAACGCCAATGGCGGTAAACCGATCTGGACGTCGGGCTACTGGTGTAGTGAACCCTGAAAGACTGACCGGTCGTCATTTTTTGGACCACATTCCACCTACTGAAAAAAAAACAGCACCCACAAGGATGTGTGTGGTTTGCTGCTCCAAACGCGACGAAAACGAAAGAAAAATCCGTAAAGAAACGCGTTTCTATTGTGCCGACTGCAACGTTGGACTTTGCGCTGTACCCTGCTTTAAAATGTTTCATACCCGAGACGTTTACTGAATAATTATTTTGCACCCTTGTTTGACCCCCCAAAAAATCAGAGTATCTGAATATATTATTTGTTAAGATTTATTGAATAAAAAGTATTGTTATTATTAAATTATTACTTGTTATTATTTATTATATTATAATTTATGATTTTGTGTTTCAAACTTCATCATAGTCTACTAGAGACTCTGGTTTGGACAGATTTAGGTGAGTTATTCCTAAGAATTACAGGCCTGCAATCTAAAACGCCAAATTTCCATGCAAAATAATGGTACCGCTTTCAGCACCTTTTTTCAGAAAGAATCATACCGCCAGGAAGGTTAACAAAACAAAAAAACTTTTTTTACCTTTTATTTATTCTTTGTTACATCTCTACTGCTGTAGTCTATATCCTTTATGGAGCCACTTTCTGTCTATATGTACTCACTCCTGTATGACGTTTATCAGAGGGGCTGTTGTTAAGGTAACAAAAGTGGACCATGCCTATGCAATGTGTTGAAAGAGCCACTTTTTGTCTATGAAAGCCTTTGTGATAGGGTGACAACGCAAGAGCACAGTTAGGAAATACATTGTTGTCACCCTATAACAATATCATGGCCAGATCACCGGGTATTATTTAAATGAAAGCCCCAAATTTAAAAGTATTAAAGATTATGTTTAAAATGACATTAACATGTTAAATCTAAGATGACATTTGAGTGATTTGGTTTACATATAAAGTGGAACTTAAATGTATCCGAGAAACACAAACTGGAAATGAAATTTAAATCATTTTTAATATTCAAAGCAAACTCACCCATCCATTCATGTCTCCATGCTTTATTTTGTAGAGAAATCATTTTGAAAAACACCCTCCTAGCATTTATGGCTGTAGCCATCTTCAGTGAAGGCAGATAGATTCCTGTAGCATTTACTTCCTGGAATCCATCTGCCATTATCTTAGGCATGAAGGCAGGAGGGTGTGCTTAGCTCAGAAAGTCCCTCTTCCTCTCCTCCAGATGAAAGGCAAAAAATGCCCATGAAGACTCCTGGGATGTTTAACATCATTTTTGCTTCATAAATGTAAAATCAAGCACTACTAAACAACTTCAACTTCTCAACACTCATAAAGTATAAAAAAAACAATATAGTGACCATAACTCCACGAACATCAATCCATGAAAAATTATAATCCTTTTTTAAGCCACTTGCCACCGTTTTTTTTAAGTATAAAGGGCCAAATCTTCAAAGGAGATACGCAGGCGGAACTGCTGTTCAGCCTGCGTATCCCTGTGGCTATCTTTGGAAACGATCCTCAGAAGGATTTTTCCAAAGATAGTCAGAAGATCCGACATCTGTAATAGACTTACATTGTCGGATCTTAGGATGCAGTACCGCATCCGCCGCTGGGGGCATTTCGAGTCGAAATGCCGCTTTGCGTATGCAAATGAGGACTTAAGCAGATCCACAAAGCTTTTTAGCTTTGTGTTTTCTGCGTAAGTTACGTTTTGCATACGTAAAATTAGGGATGCTTTTACAAGGCCTAAACTGTTTAGACCTTGTAAAAACAAACCTTTTTTTCGATCGCCGCGTTTTATTTAAAATTTTGAACAAAGCCCGGCGTAAAGTACGTTCGCGCGATGCACGTCGGGAAAAATGACGTCATACGCATGCGCCAAACGTCCGGCGCGGGAGCGCGCCTCATTTGAATAGGAATCGCCCCCTCGAGCAGACGACCGCCTTGCGACGGAGGCACTTAGGTTACACGGCGTGTAATTTCTAGGTAAGTGCTTTGTGGATCGGGCACTTAGGTAGAAATTTAACGCCTGTGTAACTTAACTGCTGAAAGTTAAGTTAGGCAGCTTTTTTGAGAATTTGGCCCAAAGTGCTTAAATCTCCTTCCATTAGTGCTCCACGACAGTGCCTATAAAATGCCCACTCACCAACCATAAATGTTACACACGCCTTGGATATTTAGGGGCATCACCCGATAACACTCCTCAGATCACAGTTCTGATGATCCACATTTGTACTGGTGGTGTGTACAATTGCACCAACCACTGGACCTCCAGAACTCCTTCTCACATTACCAACCACCAGGACCCCAAAAAAATATATAATATTCCAAGATAGTGTAATATCATTTGTTAAAAGATAAATGAATATAAAAGTGATTTTGCACTTATATTGTAGGGTGCTACTGTCAGCACTAACATAAACAGCCTATTGTGTACTGCGGGCCGCTCAGTCCGAGCCAGCGTGCATTACAACAACAGGAAGTTCTAATCAAGACCCAACAGGATATAATGTCAATGATGGCGGACGTGCAGCCTCAATGCATTTCCTATAACCAGTGTCATCAGGAAGCTTCCTTGGAATATTATATCTTTTTTGGGTCCTGGTGGTTGGTAATGTGAGAAGGAGATCTGGAGGGCCAGTGGTTGGTGCAATTGTACACACCACCAGTACAAATGTGGATCGTCAGAAATGTGATCTAAGGAGTGTTATCGGTTGATGCCCCTAAATATCCAAGGAGTGTGTAACATTTATGGTTGATGAGTGTTACTTTTATAAAGAACTACAGAAATGTCTATTTTAATAGGTTGACGCCAGACTTTATATATTTTTTATATCATTTTGGCGTTGGCTAGAAACCAGGAAGCAACTAAGTTTAAGTAAATATAATATAACTTCTTATTTGTTTACTAATGCTAGCAGCATAAGGATTAAATATAGTCATTGTTGATTGAGAGAGTTTAGTTCTGCTGTAAAGTGATTCCAAAGGAAAGAATAAAAAAAAATTAAAAAAAATGCTCTGTGCAATGGTTTTGCACATAGCACCCAGATCTTCTTCTTTTTGGGACACCCACCAATGGTCCTGGCTCCTTCTGCCTTCCTGGTGCCCCCAATAGAAAGCCTCTAGACACACAGAGCATGGCTCAGCTCCGCCCCCCCACTCTCTTCTTTTTGGCTCACTGGCTATGAGCCAAACACTTTCTGAAGGAAAGAAAGATCTGGGAGAGCCGCTGCTCTAGTGCACATCGCTGAAAGTATAAGTATAAGGGGGAGCTTGGTGGTGCTGCACCCAGAATAATTGTCATACACCATAACCCTCTCAGGGGTGCTTGAGCAGTTGCAGAAACAATTAAAAAAATATGTATATTTAGAAAGGTAATTATTGTAAGTATTCCTGACAATGGTATGGTTATAGGAGTTGTATAATATCAAACTGCTCTACACCATGTAGCAGTACACCATATACACCAGTATACATATATATACATATATACATATACATACATACATATATATATATATATATATACATATATACATATACACCAGTATACCATATACACCAGTATACCATATACACCAGTACACCATACACCATATAGCAGTACAAACCACGGGGACACCAGATATTTAATTTTATCCCAGAAAATTCAGTTTTCTCTAAAACGCTAATATGGCTATTTACGCTGCCTTTTTGAGAAACAAAGACTGCTTAGCAGAACTCTTCTTTAATGGGCATTTATCATGGGAGGATTACATGAGCTGCTGAAGGTTTTAGAGGACCAAATTGTCCATTAAAATGTAAAGATATTATAAGAATCAAACCACTATGAGCAGATGAATAAAACTGAATAAAATGAAGATGAGGCCTCGAGGAGAGTATATGTATTCATAGCATTTAAATTAAATGAAAACTACCTGTTGGGCAATGGGCATATGTTAATAATTAATCTTTAGTGCAACAAGCCTCATATAATATTTGAAAAATATACAAGGTCAATTATAAAAATGTATAACAGATGTATTAATGAATTTATTACTTGACTAGACAGATGCTTTAGATAAAGAGGCAGGTAACAACGGGAACCTTCTCAACATTCATGTTATAAAGGGCTACATCCATAATTTAAAGGGTCACATCTAAATGTAATAAAAGGCTACATATAAGTTTATACAGTGTTAATCTAATGTTATAAAGGGTTACATTTCTTGTTATAAAAGGGTTTCATCCAACAATGTTATAAAGGGTTATATTTGATATTATAAAGTATTACATCTAATGTTATAAAGGTCTACAGCCAATGGTATAAAAGGTTACATCTGATGTTATAAAAGGTGCATATCATAACAATTGCCTATAGTAGCCTTTCTCAGCCTTTTTAACTTTAAGGAACCCTTGAATAAACTTTCGGTCTCAGGGAACCCCTGAAAATATTTACTATATCTGGGGCTGTTACTGATTAAAATTTTCGTGTTCGATTAATCGTTTTTTTTTTAATCGATTAATCGACTAATTTTAATTAATTATAACGCACATACAGATCCAACAACTTTTAGCTGATCTCCTTGCATTGCAACTCTGCATTAGTCAGTGGTAATGTGGTATACACTATATACAATAACCCGACACTAGTTAGTTTCCACAATCCATGACTTAACTTCACAGTTCACACAAATATGTTTTAAATTCAAACTGTAGCACTGACGTAAGTAATTTTTTCTTATTAAACTTTAAGAAAAACGTAGAAAGTTAGTTTAATTATAAAACGTATCTAGTAGATTGACTGTCGGTCACTTTATAGTAGGCAAGTAGGCATCACTTTAGCCAAACATGATCGCATTTTATTGACAATATACCCTGAAGAACTGAACAGTCTTTCGCACGAAACAGATGTTGCCGATACACAAAGAATTGTCTGCACAAAACTGCTTAGGACAGGAAAACAATGGTTATTTTTGCCCCCTTCTCCTGATGGAGCCTGATGCATCCTCCTGCTCCACAGATGCAAATGTACCTCAATCCAATGGGTGCAGTTTGCTTGCATCCAGCAGGGTAAGTCTCAATTTTCCAGGCTGTCCGGTGACGTCAAGAATTTTGATCGATCAAAAAAATTAAAGATTAATCGAGAAATTAATCTTTAATTTCCGCAGCCCTAACTATATCTAAGCTCTATATCTATATCTATGATACATTAATATGATTGTCACTGGGGAGAAGCCTCCTTACATTTGTGGTCATTGGGAAGAATCCATCTTTACAAATAGCTAAAAAGATCATTGCTGCTAGCGGTTACTCATCTGAGAGGCAGAAGTTGCTTATTGCACAAGGAACTCCTACAAAACACTGGAGGAACCCTAGGGTTCAATGGAATTCTGGTTGAGAAAGAATGGCCTATAGTAGCTAGGTTCTATAAAAAGCTAGACTAGAAAATGACAGCGGGAACACAGTTGGCTGGATACAGTGGTTTTTACCTTTTAAATTCTTTAGCTTTCATTAAAAAATACCTGGTGATTCCACCACGATCCTTGTTCTGACACTTCCTTTTTTTTGTGTGAGAACAGTCTGTCCCTTTCTTCCAATTGTCACCCTGTCACACGCCATCCCAATGAAAACTACTACTATTATTGATGCACATTGTACAGGCATGTACCACCATAGCCATCATCAGGAAGCCATCATCAGGCTTGAAGTCTTGAAGACAGCATGAGGCTACAGGAGATCAGGAGATCCAAAAAGGATGAGAAATGGTAAAAGGAATTTTTTTTTTTTTTTGATTCACAGGATTTTAGGAAACCCATTTCCATCCAGGTAGAATTTAGATCTACTTCAATATGATGACTCTCATTTCTATCACAGTGCATAAACAGCTGCAAAAGTGCTATTAAAATTGTGGAGGGATTCACATGCTTTAACTGAACGCATGATTCTTATGGAGTCAGTGGAAACACATCCTGGAGGAATCTTGTCTGGCTGTTTGTGGGTTAATTATAACAAGTCTTTGGAAATATATATATATATATATATATATATATATAAAAGCCCCTGCTCATTTTTCTCTGCCATCGCCTCTGTAGTTCTTAAAAGTTCTGTAGTTTAAAATAAAAAGGTAAAAAGAAAAGAAATTGGCTTTTTTCCCGCTCGCGAAGAAACAATGTATAATAATATGTCAGCCAAGATTGAGCAATTTGGAGAAGTGACGGGTGAAAGGACATAATGTTCTTTTTTTCCCTTGTCACGGTCGGTATTTTTCTGTCAGTTTTTGCGGCGTGTGGAGAACACAAGCCTGACAGCCATCCAGTCATTCCTAGCAGCGGCTTCGGGATCACAGCTACTTTTATGCACACTAAAATGTGGGATGAAAGGGTGGGGAGAGGAGGTTTAAAGGGGGAGATGAGAAGACTTTCCCTTTCAAATCAGAGATATTCCTCTCCTATATAACATATGGGCTTGCTTTTTTTAACCCTGTGCTGGTAATCGTAGAAAGAATTAAGATAAACAACTCGTACTTCAGTGTACTATCTTTATTATGATGCTAAAGAAGAAGACAGTTGAATGTAACATAAAAAAAATCTTTTAATTGAATTAATGTATAGCAAAAAAAAATGTAAGATATTTTTAAAGTAGGGAAAGGTTAAAACCCCTGACATTTCTTTCCTCTCCATGTCCCATTGAGAAGATTTCCCTTCACTTCCTGTCCTGCAGATTCAACAACAAGTGAGAGAAATCTTTATAAGTTGCCTGGAATTAGTTTAGACCAGAACAGGTATTGCCATTGGGGAGCACACCACCTGCTCTGGTGGTAACACCTCTAACATGTTGGATTTCCCATCACTTTATGGATCAGCGATAATGGTCACCAATACAAACATAGAGGGACTATGTGTCACTGCTGTTCTCCAGCAGTGACATATAGAAGTTCTGTATTTAGAAAACAAAGTAAAACAGTTTAGCTATGTATACAGCACACTTTAAAGTTGTGTAGCATTCTTTTGAACCAATCGTTTATTTAGTTATTGTTTATTTTGGGCCATTATTTTATTTGCTTGGTATTTTCCTGTATGTTGGGGACATTGTTGCTGCTTCTTTAGTGACTATCATTTTTTACTGGGCCAAGCTTTTCACTTCCTATCTAACCCTCCCCATTTACCAACATGGATGTAAGACCAGTAAGATATTCAGAGTGGAAAAACAACTCTATGCGAAGGAGATGCTGCACTGCTTGAGGCAAATGGTGGTAACACCAGATACTGACTGACCCAATACAGTAAAACTGCACATTTTAGCGTGGCATTTTATTGTGGGCAGCTTAAAGGGGTTGTAAAGACAAAAATATTTTCCTCTTAAATTAAAGTCTGAGGCCCCGTACACACGACCAAACATGTATGCTGAAAATGGTCCGCGGGCCAGTTTCAAGCATACATGTTCGGTCGTGTGTGGGCGCGAGCGGGCCGAATTCCAGCAAACATTTGCCCGCCGGGCCTTTTCCCAGCAGACAAATATTCCTGGACGTGTTTTAAAACCGTCCGCTGGAATCCTGCCCGCTCGGACATGTACGGTCGTCAGTACAGACCTACCGTACATGTCCAGGCGCCCGCCGTCCCTCGCATGCGTCGAATGACTTCGACGCATGCGTGGAAGCCTTTAAATGGCAGGCCCGCCCACGTCTCCGCGTCATCGCCGCGTCATCGTCGCGGCGACGACGCGGACACGCCCCGCGTATTGTTTACGCGCGGACTTCTGTACGATGGTGTGTACAACCATCGTACAGAAGCCCTCTGGCAGACATGTACGGTGAAAACGGTCCGACGGACCGCTTTCACCGTACATGTTTGTTCGTGTGTACCCGGCCTGACAGTAGCTGATAAAGTAAAAAGTAATGTTTTGCATTATAACTAGTTTGATACCTGTTGAAATTGAGCTGTTTTATTCACCTCCGTCACTCCTGAATCATTATTCTCACTGAGTTCCTGGTTTGCGGTGCGCAGTCATTCTTGCTACATCACGGCCTAATGGGAACTACAGTTCCCTTTAGGCTTAGCCTCCATGCCTGTGAGGGATAAGCGAGCATCTTCACGCAGGGCTGTAGTCATAGGGAGGGGGTGAGCACATTCTGCTTTCCACCATGCAAAACGGCTCAGATGCTGGTGGAAAGCAAGAAGAGGAGTGACAGGAAATGACATTTTCAAACCTGGATTACTGTATTTTGGAGGTCAAAAGGAAAAACAAGGTAAGTGATATTTAAATGCTCTTGCTTACAGAAATCAATTGATCTAATAAAAAACTAACCTTTAGTGTTCCTGTGCAATAATGCTGTCTAATCAGCATCTTTATATGCCACACCTGTGAGGTGGAAGGATTATCTTGGCAAAAGAGAAGTGCTCACCAACACAGATTTTGACAGATTTTGTGAACAACATTTGAGAGAAATAGACCTTTTGTGTACATAGAAAAAGACGTAGGTCTTTCCGTTCAGCTCATGATAAATAGGGGCAAACACAAAAGTGTTGCGTTTATAATATTGCTCAGTGTATATGGGCATAAAGGAAGGCGTGGAACAAACGAAACAACTAGGCAGGGTATATATTTAAAGGAAAAGCAGGAAACCCCGTTCCTACCGCCATATGACAGGTGCCAGCTTTTCCCCAAGAATGGATATGGGATGGCTGTGAATAGAAGTTGTGACTGCATAGATTGGTAATTTATTACAGCTGTCAACCTTCCAACTATGTAGATGGCCAGAGCTGAGGCAGATGGAAGCACCCAGACCAATTTGTGACTGCCAGTTTAAGGGCAGCATAAATGCAATATATAACTATCTGGAGTCAATTTTATCTTCATTTTAAGTCTATAGATTTGCATACTCATGATTTAATACCTTGGTTTTACCTTTGGTTTGCAGACACATATCTATGGGGCTGTGATGCACTTGTGCAGTCAGGAGTGAGAGGACTAGCGGTTAAGATGTAAACAATGGAGCCCAAAGCAGTTGAATCTTGGTAATTATACATCTGTAAAATGGGGAGGTGGGAGGTAAGCTCAGGGCAACGGGGTAAAAAAGGATAGATACATTTTGTTTTATAGTGTACTTGTCCTCTAAAGGCATGATAGGTAGGGGAAAACTCTTTGGTGTGCCCCCTTCCCTTGGTGCTTGAAGCACATAGTTGTTTTGCTAGGCCACTTGTCGCCTGCACAACACACATGTGCAGTTGGGATTAAACGCCCACACGCCTCACATATGTGTCACTGGAGGGCCAACGTTTCTGTGCTGAGAGCATGCTCACTGAGCGCTCCCAGGACAAAGAATTTGCTGTGGAAGACAACTCTCAGTCCCTGCTATTAATTGGTAGCCAGCGGGACTGGCTCCTGATCGTTTCACCCCTGTTACAGCCAATCAGAATCACGCTGGCTGACATAGTGACTCACGGGCAGTTGACTACTTTTGACGCTCTGAAACAGAGACGGGGCTTTCCTAATCATATGTTTTCAGGTATTTTGAACTACGTCGCGCCTTCCGCTCCCAATTCCCCTCTTAGAGACATCTGATCTAGAGTCCGTGCTCCAATCTTCAGAGGATCGGAAATCGCTTTCTACCCTTTACAATATATTGGCCACGCTAGAAACATCCAGGGTTTCTCAATTGTTTACATGTTGGCAACAGGACATTCCTAACCTAGCAGACGATGACTGGGAGGAGGGTATTCAACAGTTTCTCCCCCTGATGGTCTCGGCAAGGGATAGATTCTCCCAGCTTAAATTTTTGCACTGTGCATATTACCCCCCAGCCCATTTGGCGAAAATCTACCCTGACGGCACAGCTCTGTGCCCCAAGTGTGGCCTAGACGGGGCTGATTTCTTCCAGGCTGTTTGGTCCTGTCCGCATCTGGTGAAGTTCTGGAGAGAAGCACTGGATGATATCAATCTCATTGGGAAAATAAATGTCCCATATAGCCCAATCCCCCTCCTTCTTGGCATCTGTGACAGCCTTGAGGCCCCCCAGGGGAAGAAACTTTTTGTGTTTTACGCATTCTTTTACGCTAGGAAAGCAATTCTCGTCCATTGGAACTAACCTCAGCCGCCCACTAGTCAACTGTGGAAATCCCTTGTGAACACAGCCCTGCGGCTCTACAAACTGACATACCTAGGCAGGAACTGCCCCAAAAAAATTGATAAAATATGGGCAGCATGGGTGAAGGCGAGACAGTTGACCATTGAGTAATACCCCTTACATCTGTCTCTGCCCCCTGAAGGGATAGCAGGCTCCGCTTGATTCTCCTAAAATGCTCTGCTACCCTACCCTACTCGGTCTGGGAAGTTCGCCCTTGTGATTTAGGCATACCGGGCATGGGATATCTTTTTTAAGTACCTGCTGCATTTGCTGTTCCACTCTACTTGCGTACAATAACTGACGATAGTATATGATTGCTGTCTGTACCCTTTATTATTTGTTTTTGTTGTACTTTCAGTAGTTTTTCAGTTCTCATTGTAATCCTGTTTTTTTTTTGTCTGCTCATTCGACGTTTAAATAAACTTTATGTTAAAAAAAAAAAGTTTAGTGACTTTGGTTCTGCTTTAGTACTACACAGACTGGACCACAACATGCAAGTACAGTAGACTGCAGAAAGCATAAAAATAGGGCTACACTGGAATTTAGAATTAATATGCAATATTTTATTTTTACCTGCCAAAAAACTTTTAGTTTTCATTCTAGTCAGTACTAAATAAAGAAAACATGTATAAATTCTCTAGATTCCCTTGCATTAAAGTGATTGTAAACTATTACTTTGTAAAACAGCCCATTTAGTTTAGACTAGAAATGAAAGGCAAAACACTTTTGTATAAATATAAAAAGACATTATAAATAAAATGTTTCCCTTTTTTTAACCGATCACATTTCCTCTGTTCTCAGCTGCATAAGAGCTGGGGGAGGAGAAGCAGCAGCTCTCAGAGCTTCCCAGTGAATAGCTGTGCAGCGAGGGGTGTGTCAGGACAAGTCTGATAAGGAGAGGAGAGTACACTGAGTTCCCAACATAGCTAGAGAACTGACAACAGTGTGCTCTCCTGCTTAGTGTGGTCAGTTGTTTATAGTAAAGCAGAGGTACTGGCAGGAAACACCAGGGATTTCACATAAAGGAAGCAATACAAAGATAACAGGATAAAATCTCTTACAAGTACGTGATACAGCAGGCACATATCAAGAATATGAAGTATCGGGGTAACAAACACTTTAATAACACTATAGACTGACTGGCACAGCCTGACACCAATTAACCTTACTGTGTCTTCACTTGTAAAGCCCCCTCTTACATGAAGTCTACAAATTAGACTCTTAAGCCCTGTACAAACGATCGGTACCTATAGACTATTTTCATCAGACAAACCGACCTTGTGTGGGCCCCATCGGTTTGTTTTCCATCAGTGAAAAAAAAAATAGAACATGTTTTAAATTTTTCCGGTGGATTAAAAAAAAAATATATAGAAAAAAACGATCGTCTGTGTGGTAGTCCATCAGTCATAAATCCATGCATGCTCAGAATCAAGTCAACGCATGCTCGGAAGCATTGAACTTAATTTTTCTCAGCACGTCGTAGTGTTTTACATCACCTCCTTTTGGCACGGTCGGATTTTTGACTGATGGTGTGTAGGCAAGACTGATGAAAGTCAGCTTCATCGGATATCCGACGAAAAAAATCCATCGGATTAGATTCCATTAGATATCCGATCGTGTGTACGAGGCTTTAGAGGGTAAAGAGAGTTGCTGACAATCCACAAACTAGGGGTAGAGAACAGTGGCACCTGGTGCTCCATTTTTGGGGGGGCGACAAACAAACCACCCGCCACCCCCCCCTGTTCGCTCCCAGGGGCGGACTGACAACTCATGGGCCCCCCGGGCAATAGAAGATTATAGGGCCCCCCGGGCTTACAGATGGCCACCACGCCAGGAGGCAGTGCAGAGGCAGGGCAGCTAAACTCTCAGGATTTTCACATCAAAAGCATGTCGGTTTCGGACATATCAGGGACAGATGTAAAAAAAACACAGATTTTTACATACTGTCCCTGGTTTTATTGAGCCTGGCAACCCTGATGGGGCCCCCTAGTGGCATGGGGCCCTCGGGCCCCTGCTCGCTCCGTCATTACCCGATATAGGTCGCGGGCAGCTTTGGCTCCTTCCTGCGTCTCCTCGGCAGCTTCAACCTGAGTCTCCTCCTCTGTGACTTCACGGTGGCTTCAGCCTGCGTCTTCTCCTCCTCTGCAGCTTCCTCCTCGGGGGCCAATATGTTTGCTTCTCCTCTCGGAGGAGGGAGGAGAAGCAGGAAGACAATAGTGAATATTAATTCGCTATTGTCACACAACTGGGTGCCCCAAGCCTACCCTTTTTTAAGCCAATTAGAGCCTCAGGCATCCATGCATCCGGCACCCTGCATGTAGATTAGGGGCTGGGCCCATTGATTGGGGGGGCACCGCCCCTGCACCCCTTATGGAGCGTCCACCATTGGTAGAGAACCTATATCCTAATGAACACAATGAATATTCTCTTGTTTATTTCACTTGACTTACCAAACTGGCAGAGGTCTCCTCTTTTACTGGTATGATGTAAATCTGTCCACATATTAGCAACATGATCAGTTGCGTTTTAGAATAGAACTAAAACCAATACTAAAGTCTCAAATATGATTTAATATTTTATCACAATTTTAATAGTAATTTTCAAGCTTTAAAAAGCTTTCATTAACAAAAAGCCTGATAATTCAGCTGTGAAGGTTATGGAGTGACAGTGCTCACTTCCCGTCTGCCAATTGCTTTCCTGCATTGTCAACCTGTCACATGCACTTCCAGAGGAAACTATAAGAGCCTGTGCCAACACTCAATGTGCAGGCATGGTCCATTAGTGTCCCCACTAGGAAGCCCTACCTGAGCAATGACATGCAGACTCCTCTGGTGCACATGCATGCTGACAGGGAGTGACTGTAGGAGATCAGCAGCATTGAGAAAAAAGTGCAATGATTATTTTCTATAATAAAAAGAAAGTTTATGTTTATGATACACAATCCTTTGCAAACTAAAGGGTTGATTTACTAAAGGCAAGAAGGTTGGTCACATGCAAGTGCATTTTCCCTAAGCTTTCCTTTAGTGAACATTGTGAAATTTACTTTGCACAGAATACCCAATATTGTGCAAAAAACAATAAAAGTGCTTTTGTTTGCACATGTTTGAATAATGTAGCTCAGCAGAGTGTAGGTGAGACTTAAGTTGCCCTAGAGCAGTGGTTCTCAACCTGGGGGTTGGGACCCCCTCGGAGGTCAAATGATGATTTGCCAGGGGTCACCAAATCCTGGGCTGTTCCTGAAGCCCGTACCACTCTCCCAGCCTTCTTGCGGCTGCCCAGCAGAGCTGTCTCTGCAGCCAGTGGCCGGCCAGCTGGGCTGTTCCTGGAGCCCACTGCTGCCCACCCAGCCTCTTCGCAGCCACCTATTCAGTTCACAGCATGGTTGGGGGGCAGAGACTAGAGGTCAGCTGACTGGTGAGGATTGTGAGGTGGGAGGGGCTGGAGGAGACCCTATCTCCTGATTTCAGCATAAGTGTCACTGCTACGAGACACCATGAAGTTGGAGACACAGTGAGTAACACTACCTGTGATTATAGTTGCCATTAAAAGTCCCCACTACAGTTCTCAGATCAGCAGCAGACCTTGATCAAGAGCACCTAAGTTGGCTGATCAGAACTCTCCCCCATCATTGCCAGTCATCCCAACTCCTTGCCAGCACTGCCACTCATCCCATTCACCCCACCAAGGAGTAAGAGAAGGAATACAAATAGAGAATACATGGAAGGGAGAGAAAAAGAGGAGGAAGAAAGAAAGAAGAAGAGAAAAAACAAGAAAGACTGCTAAAATGAGGGGTGGGGGAAAAAAACAAGAAATTAGTATAGCGAGAGATAAAAGGGAAAGAAAGGAGAACAAAGAGAAAGAATAGTACATCCTAAAATGTACCATATGAGTTTTTAATACTGTACAAGTGGAGGGGACTCAGGAAGCGCTAAAATGCAGTGGGTTGGGGGCGCAAATTAATTGCCTTGGGTGCTGACAACACACACTACGAACATAATTTTACTGTTAGGGGTCACCACAACTTGGGAAATGTTATCAAGGGGTCACGGCACTAAAAGGTTGAGAACCACTGCCCTAGAGGGACACTGTAGAACTGCACTCGCTAATGCCTGAATCATAGGCAGTGGCTGTGGTCATGTGAATTTAACATTTAAGTCAGATCTTCAGACTTTAGAATTGAGCAGCAACTTGCAGTTATAATCTGTAGCCATACTTCTTACACTGTTAACACTAAGCACTTTAGGCACACTTCTACTAGAGAACACCACTTCCCAGATATGCAGTTTTACGAAAACAGTACAGCAACGCAAGGGCCAGTCACCACCAATCCAGCAATTCTGTCACTTCCCTCCTAGTGACTAATCCAGTGTTGCTACTGGATACAGTAAACACTTTCTCTCCATTCTCCATGCTAGCTTCCACTTCCTGGGGCCCCTCTCACCTGACTTCATGTTGGGTCCCTAATCACTCTGTTCCATGGATCCAGTCCCAGAAAGTGGGATATTAACCACTAGTGAAGGTGTCAAGCACATAACCCCCTTCACTACCAAAGTAACAGTCACCTTTGCCATATCACCCATCTCCTGTGTCAGGGAAGGTTCCCCCTGCTGGTGTTACTGCTATGTTATCCTTGGGCTGCAGTACTGGCGTCCACCAGCGGGGCGTTCTTAGCAGTGTGGAGCACACAGCCCTTCCTGCGTTCAGGTGTGACCTGAATATGTAAAAGGGGGGGAACCAATGCGCAAAACCAATCTACCCAGGGCAACTAAGTAAAATACAATAGAATATTAATAAGTCTATAAAGGCAGCAGCCACTACTAAAACAGTGATCACGCACCAACAAGTATATGTAAAACAGAGAGTGTAATGGCGCTTGCCAAAGGGAAACTAAAATAAGATAAAATATATTACACACGCAACAACGTATAAAAACGTAATAATGATCAGTAGTGTTCAATCAAACTGTGTTCCACTCCTAATTTCCTTGAAGACCCTTCATAACATCCATAATTCAGGTGTAAAGGGTAGGAGTAGTGGATATAATCGATAAAATGGATTTACAATGATACTATGGAGATCATTGATTAAAGTGAATGTACCAATATAATGTAAACAAAGGTTTCCAGTGTTACCACCACAATAAAGTGCTCAAGTGTTAACGTGAATACAAAAACCCCAATTGGGAAGTATTTTGTATATCAATAATTGTAGCAAATAAACCAATGTGCACAAAGATAAAAAGTGCAAAGTGAATAAATATTGATATAAATAGATTCCATAAAAAATATATAAATATATATATGGAAAAATATATATGAAAAAATATATATATATAACAAGTCCAGTTGATATAGTGTTCAAGTTGACTTCCAAAATTTCATAAAAAAATGTTCAAACGTTGTGTTTCCAAACGTGCAGATAAATGAAAAAATTAAATACAGTGAAAAAGAATAAAGATATTCAAAGTGCATAAATTTCAAAAGTTTTCCCAGCAGTGAAAAAGTTGTTCAAACCAATGCTCCAATTCACCACACAATCCTCCAGGGTGACTGTGCAGATAGGACAGATAATGCTAGCCTCTCACCTCAATTGAGATCATACAAGCCTGTTGGATAGGGGATGACACCCAGCAGCACACACTCTGCATACAGGACGGCTCAGATGACTCCGGTCCTCCACCTCCAAATTCCTCCAGACACTAGGTTTGATGACGCCTGTTATAATCTCCTGTTTTCAACTTTTTATCTCACCACTTAGTCCAGTTCCACTTGGTCAGAGTTCCAGCAAGCTCAAAGAAAGGGCAGGCTCAGGGATGAGTTCTACAGAACCTGAAGCACCTGTGACCAGTTAACCACTCCCCAACAATCAGCACGCCTCTATAAATACCCGGCGTGTGTAATCACTCCTCGCCCTGGTATCGTCATACCTCCTGGACCTGAGCTTGTATTTGACCCTGATTTCTGGACCTGATCCTTGATCCCTGCCTGGACTTGTCCTCCCTGTGTCCTGATTCCTGTCCCCATCCTTACCCATCTACTGACCTCCCATGTTTATGACCTTGGCTTGGCTCGTTTATGAATACGGTATTCCCCTTTATTTGTACATACTGTTTGTCGTTTTATTGTGCACTGTTGGTTCACACATTTGTAAATAAACACCTTTTATTCCACTACTCACCTTGTTTGGTTCCTCTGTGCGGTCACACAGTCTGATCTACCAGCATTCCTGACAGTATACCAGGGCCATCCCTTGATCAGACGTGATTGCTTTGAGGAATCATACTGGTGTAGTGTGTGGCTCTAAAGATGGATTTCAATGAAATCATTTACTATTCTCTGCTGGCAGAGGAGGATGAGGAATATTGTCGCCAGGTTTTTGAGGGATGGACAAGTGACCAGCTGATGGAAGCCATCCGATCAGCCCATTCCATGGTGGATCAGGGTTATATGTCTTATGATGATGTTCAGGCATTAATTCGGTTGTGTGTAAAGCCAGCTCTGTCATTTATTCCTGATGGCAGTGACGATTTCTCTCCCCCCTTCAGTCATGACCAAGTTGAATCCCTGGTGTGGTTATTAGAGGATGATCCAGTTTCTTTTGATGAACATTATTCCTCCTGTCCCCAGCAAAAGTTGTCTGAGTGCATTTGTTCTGTGCAGTCTCTGATTAGGCAAGGTGTGTGTGAACCTGCTTTTGTTCAGCCTGTGCTGCAGGCATGGTCAGATCTCCTGATTTCTGCCAAACCACCTGTTTCCAGCCCTGCCATTAACCACTCACCTTCCCAAAGATCCATCTGTCCATCACCAATGGCAACCCCAGTCGAAGCTCAGTATACACTGCTTCCCACCAGATACCAATATCCAGTCTCTGCTCCCTGTACCTATCCTGCATACAACCCACCTGTCTCTTCTCAGCCGCCTACTAACCCACAAAAACTTCCTCCAGCTACTGTTCCCTCTACTCTGCCATATCCCAATCCTCCTTTCCAGTCCGCTGCACCCCTTACCTACAGAGCTTCTGTGGCTAAGCCCAAGAAAAAACGAAAGTTTTTCCCAACCAAGATGATCCTGCCAGTAACCCAACCTGTCTCCACACCAACCAACCTGCTCCAGTCTGCTTGCATGCCAGCTGAACCTGATTCTGCCAAACCTCTACCTGCTATGCGGCCAGTTTGCCAGCCTGATCCTGTTTGCCAACCTGAAGTTGCTGTGCCAGTTTGCCAGCCTAAAGTTGCTGTGCCAGTTTGCCAGCCTAAAGTTGCTGTGCCAGTTTGCCAGCCTGAAGTTGCTGTGCCAGTTTGCCAGCCTGAAGTTGCTGTGCCAGTTTGCCAGCCTGAAGTTGCTGTGCCAGTTTGCCAGCCTGAAGTTGCTGTGCCAGTTTGCCAGCCTGAAGTTGCTGTTTCAGTGCCATCTGCCCTGCCTGTTTCAGTGCCATCTGCCCTGCCTGTTTCAGCGCCATCTGCCCTGCCTGTTTCAGTGCCATCCGCTGCCCAGTCTGAGGTGTCCCTGCCTGCTGCCCAGCTCGACGACCCAGAGCCTGCTGCCCAGCTTGACGACCCGGAGCTTGCTGCCCAGCTCGACGACCCGGAGCCTGCTGCCCAGCTCGACGACCCGGAGCTTGCTGCCCAGCTCGACGACCCGGAGCTTGCTGCCCAGCTCGACGACCCGGAGCTTGCTGCCCAGCTCGACGACCCGGAGCTTGCTGCCCAGCTCGACGACCCGGAGTTTGCTGCCCAGCTCGACGACCCGGAGTTTGCTGCCCAGCTCGACGACCCGGAGTTTGCTGCCCAGCTCGACGACCCGGAGTTTGCTGCCCAGCTCGACGACCCGGAGCCTGCTGCCCAGCTCGACGACCCGGAGCCTGCTGCCCAGCTCGACGACCCGGAGCCTGCTGCCCAGCTCGACGACCCGGAGTTTGCTGCCCAGCTCGACGACCCGGAGTTTGCTGCCCAGCTCGACGACCCGGAGCCTGCTGCCCAGCTCGACGACCCGGAGCCTGCTGCCCAGCTCGACGACCCGGAGCCTGCTGCCCAGCTCGACGACCCGGAGCCTGCTGCCCAGCTCGACGACCCGGAGCCTGCTGCCCAGCTCGACGACCCGGAGCTTGCTGCCCAGCTCGACGACCCGGAGTCTGCTGCCCAGCTTGATTTGCCCCTATCTGCATCCCAGCTTGATGTACTTTTTGCCCAACTTAAGATTTCTGTACCCGCTGCCCAGCTTGAGCTGCACTTTGCCCTGTTAAAAGTCATGGACTTTCATCCGGCCCAACCTGATGTGACTTTATCTGCTGCCCAGCTTGACACCACGGACTTTCCCCAGCAACATCTAATTGGAGCGTCCGGAGGCCGCTCCTTTGGGGGGGGGGTACTGTCAGGGAAGGTTCCCCCTGCTGGTGTTACTGCTATGTTATCCTTGGGCTGCAGTACTGGCGTCCACCAGCGGGGCGTTCTTAGCAGTGTGGAGCACACAGCCCTTCCTGCGTTCAGGTGTGACCTGAATGCAATCAGCACGCCTCTATAAATACCCGGCGTGTGTAATCACTCCTCGCCCTGGTATCGTCATACCTCCTGGACCTGAGCTTGTATTTGACCCTGATTTCTGGACCTGATCCCTGGACCTAATCCTTGATCCCTGCCTGGACTTGTCCTCCCTGTGTCCTGATTCCTGTCCCCATCCTTACCCATCTACTGACCTCCCATGTTTATGACCTTGGCTTGGCTCGTTTATGAATACGGTATTCCCCTTTATTTGTACATACTGTTTGTCGTTTTATTGTGCACTGTTGGTTCACACATTTGTAAATAAACACCTTTTATTCCACTACTCACCTTGTTTGGTTCCTCTGTGCGGTCACACAGTCTGATCTACCAGCATTCCTGACATCCTGGCTGATTTGCATGTGACCCAGACACTGTAGCCATTAGCAACAACAATCTGGCTAGCATAGGATAATATGTTAGACCTAGTTTTCCTATATCTTCTCTAACTTCAGTCCCCCTATGTTGTAAGCCCTGTTCTTTTGATTCAACTGCATGCATCCCTTTAAGAGACTTCAGGCCAGGCAAAACTGGTAAAGAAACAAAGATCCTTTACTGAGGTAATTTGCAAATAACAAGTAACAGTTCCAAAGACATCTTGACACAGTTTCCTATTCATAGCTCCCAGTGCCCCATACAGTGTCTGTACCTTAGGCAGTAGGCAAAGTCCAATTAGGAATTCTTAGAATGCAAAAGTCCTTTCAGGCAATCCAGAGGAAATAATAGTTCTTAGAGTCCATGAATTGACCATAATTTATCAATAAGTCTATCACTGTCCATCGGTGTCTCCAGGTTCCAGACCCCACTTGGAACCCCAACTGGGCTCCCATCACCCCTGCCCCCAAGGGGACGATACAATCTGAGTAAAGCCTGAACACACGACCGCTTTTCCCGGCAAGAAAACTGCTGGAAGAGCTTTTTGTCGTGAATATTGGGCTTCCCGGCATTTTTTTTAAGCAAGATTTACTACACTTGCCATAGGAAAACACTGTGAGGCAGTGCCGAGAGAGCATAGGCCCTGTACACACGGTCGGGATTCTCGGCCAAAGTACTTCCCCCAGTTTTCCTATCGGGATTTATACAGTGGGGAATCCCGGCTGTGTGTACAGGGCTTTTCAGATACATTTTGACAGTCTTTCTCCAGGAGTTCTCAACAACCTCTCAGGTCACTTAATGAGGTCCTTTTATATGGTATAACCTGCAGGGGGTGGTGATCTTGCTAAAAAGTGCGGGAAAGGTATCAATCCTTCTAGCTCAGTCACCTCCAGCAAAAAAGGTCAACATAAGGACATAGTGGATCATCAAGACATTGTAACAACTTGCACCTGGCTGAATCAATTAACTTGAGGGCATGAACACAAACAGAAAAAACGCATTAACCCTTTTGGAGGCACCTGCCTACAAGAACATCACCTCATTAAACAAGCTAAGGGAAAATCTCCTTATTTGATTATTTGCACAATACATGCAGTCCATTGCATTATTTTCTGCATCAAAAACACATGAAAAGTAGGTTATATGATTTCCAATGGCATAGTTTACACCAGTGCTTGCAGTGCAGTTCCAGAAAAAAAAGAACATGCTGCATTTTTCACGCTCTGGACTGTATTGCAAAAGGCATACAAAATGCACTGGAACACACCGGAACGCACAGAAACTCACCAAAAACGCACTGGAACACACATAACCTTATTTGAGGTTAAGAAAAAAGAGGAAAAAATGCACTGGACTGCACCAAAAACGCAATAAAAATGCACTGAAATGCACCAAGAACGCATTAAAAATGTGCATGCAGAAAAGCGTCTGGAACACATCCGGACTGCGTTTCTATGGTGTGAACTGGCCCTAAATGTCATCCAGTTATGGTCAGATTTACATTAACACTATCAATTGGTTACACTGGACTCATAGACTAATACAAATATTCCATCACACTGGAAGATATATTTGACAGAAAAGAAATGGTTGTAGTTTAGCAAAGCTTTTTTCAATTGTTCCTGGTTATCACAATCCACACTTGAGTCTTTGCCGTTTCAGCTGAAAATGAACCTGTCTGTGGTCACCATTACTCAGACAATAGAGCTATAGGCAGCTTATAGCAGAAATGTGTCTTACACTAGTTACAAGGAAGTCTAATAATATCAGTACATAATGCAATTTTCAGTGAAACAAACTAGAAAACACATAGACTATGCACTGCTGGACATAATAGGGCTGGTTTGTCTCCTGCAAGGAAAAAAAATCTAAGCAAAGCTTCTGATTGCAGTCATCTTTTCTCTCCAGTCTGAAGATCAGACAGCTTAACATCACTTTAATTAGGATGCATTAATTTAAACCCTTTGCATGCTATCTGCTGAGAATGAAAATTAACCCCCAATGGGAGATGCCCCAGGCCATTTTGTCTTTTGAGGGGGGAAAAGAAAGTAAATAAAAGACATGGCCACAGGGAATTCATTATTCCTCATTACTTCACTGATAATAGTACATTGAAGATTTAAGGATGTAGGCAGTCGTATTCTAAAGCAAAAGAAAGACTGACACAGAGCAGTGATGTCCCATTTTTGATGGTTCAACAGAGAAACCTATATTATATGTGCTCAATACACAGATATTCACTAAAATTTTAAACATGACAGACAACTGTGAGGATGGTATAAGGACCCCCCGGCCTTCCCTTAAAGATTTTAATTCTTGTATAGTTAAGATTCTGATGTACAAGAATTTGCTCAGTAAAACGATTTATAAATGCAATTAGCAAAGGGAAAGTCAATGTTTAGTGATGACAGTAAAGTTCATTCACTAAGATATCAATTGTCAATGCATCAATTGTCTTCTCATTCATGGATTGATTGATGAACTTTCTAATGGAAGGAGAGCTATAGATGATGAGGTCCAGCTGCTTTACTCCTGTACCCACATTATGGAATTGGAGGACTTCTCTTCTCAACTTGTGCCTCTACATGGGAAAGCTACAAAGGACTATATTTCCTAACATACAGGAATAACACACAAATGGTCCACAGACAGAAAATACAGCATTTTAAAGAGCTGTGGAAAGGGGTGAGTTGAGTTTCATTTTATGGTGGTACATGCAATAATAAAGAAATAGCTACCTAAAAGCATGGGAGGTCCTGGGAAAAAGTATTAATGCTTGAATGTGTGAAGAGTTTGGTCCCTCTGTGGGGTCCAGCATTAGTGGGGTCTGGAATGTTTTCATCTTCTTTACCTGGGCAATCCAAAACCATACTGCTGAAAGGAGAGAGCAGTCGGGGCTACATTTTACATGTGACTGTTGGGAAATCATTAAAGGTTTTATGCCTTCCAACTGGATGATGCAAGGCCAGGGCTGCTGTTAGAAATCCCGGGGCACCGTACAGCCTACCTGGCAGGCCCCTCCCCCCCCCCCACAAATGGATCAAGACAATATTTTTACTAAAATTACACTAAAATTATTATTAGTGGACACAAACATAACAGAGAACCTTTGTGAATTAGCCATGTTTTAATAGTTTTTTACATTTTATAAAAAGAAAATTAACATTGAACATTTTGCAATCAATTAATTTTATAATTTTTAAAAATTATTTATTACAATATTTAATTATAATTTTTTTTATAGTTTATTATTTTCTTACAGGACAGGGAAGCCTGTAGCTGTGGAGGGGGGGTGGTCACAGTGACAGGGGGCACATGGGGGGATCAGAAGCAGGCAGAACAGGTAGGGGGATTGCTGTCAAGGAATCAATTATAGGAACCATGCCCTGTGTCTGTGTCTCTATCCGCAGCATCTGAAAGCCAGCAGGAAGGGGAGAAACTGGCTTTCAGCTGCTGCAGAGAACCGCAAAGGGAATCCTTCTGTAATTGTCCCTCCGCACCAATTCCCCCTGCTGTTCGGGCCCCCCTGTGTGACCAGGCCCCCTACAGGAGGACTGGTGGTCCCCCCCCATCAGCGGCCCTGTGCAAGGCACTGGACAGTTTTTAATACTTCTTTAAGTAGTCACAATCTCTCCCACCCGGATATTGTATTCTGACAGCAGGACCCAATGCTGTCAGAATACACTAAACAGCAGCTGCAGCTGATGAATGGGAAAAGATTTCCAGCATGTCTCTTCAACAGAGGTTGATCAAATGATTGTCTTCTGTTGAGCAGTGGAAATAGGGTAAGTAGTGACACCTCTGTCCTTTACCATTGTAAGCAGGAAATGTGGAAGTTATAGGGCACTCCAGTGGGACAAATGACGTGATGTCAGTCATTGTAAGTCATCAATTGCTTTAGGCTCATCACCAAAAAGGAATTGAAGAATTCTAAAGCAGTCCAAGTGCAGCAAAGCTGAATACAAATGTGAGAATGAAAAGTGCATATTGACGTCTAGGGCAAAGTTGGGACTGTCAATAACTAGAAGTATACCTGAGGACACTGGGGAAATGCTGTTTTAGTAAGCCATGACTGATAACAATCCAATGGTTGCCAGAATTGGTCAGATGTATTGATGGGTATGAATTTGGTCTTGGAGACCAAGCACAGAGCTGACAGAGGGATAAGGGTAAAGTCCTGCTCCAGGAAGACCTATTTCTTCAATGAGGAATTTCTAGAGCTGTCTAAAATTCTGGCCAAATAGGCTAAGTGGCTTTATTGTAAACCATAGGATCTGAAAACCCAATACTGTTGCATAGTTTAGGTAAAGTAAGAACCTTATGCCCAGTGTGGCGATATTTGGAATTTGAACTTCCCCACTTTAGGGATGACTGAGATGTGAGTGCTCAAGGTACCTCTTAGAATCTTTCCTGTTTGCAGAATGCTAATGTAGGATTCAGCAAGTTCCTTACCCAATATGATAGGAAACATTTTATAAAATTACACAGAAAAACCATCAGGGCCTGAGGCTTAGTTGTTTTTTTATGGGGGATAAAGCGACAAGAAACTCATCCTCTGTGATCAGATGCTTGATTGCTTTCCTGTAGGAGGGTGAGAGAGTAGGCAGGCCTGATTTTCCAAGATAAATGTAAAGATGATAGGCACAGTTTTTGGTATCTAATATATATATATATATATATATATATATATATATATATATATATATATATATATATATATATATATATATATATATATATATATATATTTACTGGTCATGTCACTAGGTGGTAGTGTGTATTATGTTTAATCCTTTCACAATATAATGTTCTTCCTACTGGAAGTCAACGGTTATGATGTAATTTTCTGTCTCTCTGTGTTCTTGTGGTTCTAATAAAACAAGAGGGGTTCGGTCATGTGCCCAGCACCATCTGACTGATAAGAGACAAATTTGAAGCATCTATCCAACAGTATCAGTCACATTGCCAGTAAAGTTTAGCTCATGTCTGGTTTGTGTAACCTTCTACACCATCGTATTACTCTGCATGTTACAGAAAAATTCCCATTCATTGTATCCAGAATTATAATTCTCTAATGGGGATGCTGGTGCCTATACGTTAGCCCTAAATAATCTAGGCCCATTAATATGTTTGTTTACTTTTTTTAATAGAGGACTGGAAAGACAAATCTGTATATTTTGGAAAAATGGCATATAGTTCAATAGATCTAATAGGGAATGGTATAGTGTAGCAAATATATACAAATAAATTAAGCATATGTAAATCTTAAAGAAGAACTTCAGTCTGCCTCCCTTGGTGGCTCTACCCCCCCAGGTGCCACCTTTATGGTGCACACGAAGATGTGCCCATCTGCGAATGTGCAGATGATTTTCTGTGCAGGATGCCTAACATCACCTTTATGGTGAAGATCTGCTTTAACAATGAACGTCTATTATTTGCTCTCTTTTGGTATGTTAAATATACTATTAAAAGTTTGTTGTTATCTCTTTGACAAATGCAAAAATTACCTGCTGGTAATGCAGAAATCTTGTGAAAAAATGATTTCCTGTGGTCTCCGCAGGATCGAGATTGGACACAGGCAAGTATTTACTTGGGGCTAGGGGGTCTGAACATGATTTTTTTTTTACCTAATTACAGTGAATGCATAAGGCCCCATGCACATGAGACGCTGCTAAAGTTCAGAGGCATTTGGGCATTTTTTTCAACTGCCCCTGAACACATTTAATGTTATCCTATGTGTCCATGCACACAATCACGTGTTTTGACTTTTTAAAGCAGTTGGGTTTATGTCCGTTTTTTCAGACGCAAAATTTTGGGTTCAGAAGCGTTTTATTTTTGCGTTTTAAACTTTGGGAGGGTCTACAATGTCTTTAAGATAAGCGCTGACAGCTGAAAACGCGGTAAAACGCCGCTAATCGCGGCAAAACACTGCGCAATTCGCGGCAAAAACGGGCGTTTTAAACGCCGTTTTTTGCCTTTGAGAACATGAGTTTAGAGGTGTTTGTAATTGCTTCTCGTGTGCATGGGGCCTTAAGGTAAAAACCCTTCTGCTTTTATTACCACTTCTTAGTGCTAAAACAAACCCTTACTGATCTCTGTAGCTACAAGGACCGTGGAGCAAATAATTCAAAAAGTTCACAGCTGAAGCACTGAAGTGGTTGAAGTCATTCTCTCAGCAACACAGCTGACCCTATACTCTCCTCTTCCAATAGGGGCTTGAGAACCTTACATTCTTCTAGTATCTGATGCAGCCTTTCCTAACCAGCATTCCATGGAACCCTAGGCTTCCTCCAAAGGTTGCTAGGGCTCCTCGAGCAGTAGACAGAGTCAGATTGATCTCCCATCTGACCGTCAATGTAAGGAGGAAATACATTGATCACCAGTTAAGGGATGTCCTTCTCCCACTGACCACTAATCCACTAATCTAAAGAATACTTCTTCTACTGGTGACTAGTGTTGAGCAGAATACGCTATATTCGATTTCGCGATATATCACGAATATATAGCCGAATATTCGAGAAATATTCGCTAAATTCGAATAATCGTGATATTTTATCGAAATGAAATGTTTGCGAAATTTCGCTATTGCGAATGCGAAAATAATTGCGAAATTTCGACAACTGCGGTAGGAGCACTCTGATTGGCTCAGAATATTCGTGATATTTTATCGAAATTTCGCAAAATGCGAATGCGATATTTACTGCGGAATTTCGACAACTGCTGTAGGAGCACTCTGATTGGCTCAGAATATTCGTGATATTTTATCGAAATTTCGCAAAATGCGAATGCGATATTTACTGCGGAATTTCGACAACTGCTGTAGGAGCACTCTGATTGGTTTAGAATATTCGTGATATTTTATCGAAATTTCGCAAAATGCGAATGCGATATTTATTGCGGAATTTCGACTACTGCTGTAGGAGCACTCTGATTGGCTCTGATGCAGAAGAAGGGCGAAGAAAATAATCGCGCAATATTCCTATTGCCGAATAATCGCATTGCGAATTTTCAGCAATATAAAATGATCGCTTCAGCTACTCGGCCCAAGGTCTCTAATCATACCAGCAATGCTTTTAGACGTCGATGGAGATCTCTAGGATGTGATCTGTTCTAAAAATAAAATTGAAAAAATTTGAATATTCGGAATAGCGAATATTCACCGCGAAATTCGAAATATATCGCGAATACTCGAATATGCCATATTCGAGCCGAATATTCGCAATACGAATATTCGTGAGCAACACTACTGGTGACCAGTGTAAAGAAGTGCTACAATAACCACCAGTTTAGGGTGACACTTCTCCACTGACCACTTATGTAAAGGTCCACTACAAATTTTAATGTCTGCATTTCTTTTCTGCCCAATATTATTATTGATTTACCTTGATGAATATTACTGAAAATAACTTTATCATAGTCCAGGGTACCGCTAACAAATTAACTGGTCTTCCGCAAGCTGTAGATATTATAAATTTCTGAAAAGTTTCCCAAAGACATGAAAATAATTGGGGGTAAAAAGGTTAGAAAAAGCTGTACATCTGTAAACTTTGAGGATGAATTGCTCCACAGTGCTGCAACTACATATGTCAGTAAGAACGCGTTTTAAACTCATTTACTATTTGTTAAAAATATGCAACTACATAAATGTCAATTGTCAGGCCAAAGGTTCACTTTATTTTACAGCTATCTAAGTATTTATTGACTTTAAAATTTATAGCGGCCTACCAGGCACTCTCTGTCACTATTGATATAAATGTTCATGGCAATTCCTTCTACAAGAGTTCAAGAACCATTTGTCTGTCTTTTTGTCTCCAGTATCCCTTCCTAGAAGCAATTGTTTGTCCCACAGTCATTTATAAGTCTTTATGAACAGAGACGGATATATGTTTCAGAATAGGACTTGCCTTAGCAGGAAGGAAATAATTTGTGTCCTCAAGTTTTCATTGGATCAACATCAAATGATTTATGACAATGGAGTTTCATTGGGTTCTGCGTGTTAGGAACTAGCTTGTTGAGTGTATCTGTCAGGTTTGACAAATGTCTGATCCGTGCATTTTATGCCTGATAAATTATCCGTGAATAATGCAAAGTCATTGTCATAGGGCTTTAGAAAATAAGCTTTGCATATTGGAGGCTGGATGCAACGTGAAATATACTCGTCATCACAGGCTCTGACCACACATGATTAGATTTTGTTGTCTAAAGTGATGAAAAATGTCATATTTGCTTGCACCCTAAATATTTTTTGTATAAACCGATTTACTCTTACAGTGTCTATAGACAGTAAATGGAGACATAGACAGAGTTTTGCTCTGGGCACTTGGCTATGCTGACAGGGGCAGCAAAGGCTGTCCTAATATTGTGATGCTGGGAGTCAATCAACAATACATTGTATAATAAAAGGTTCTAGAAATTCTACCTACCAGTCCACCACATCCACATTGTTTCTGCAGCCTCATAGCCTGTGCATTTGTGCTAGTTAAATTATGTTGTTTCATCATATTGTTGCTCCTCTCTGGGACCATCAGGATAGAAAGATAGCAGTAAAAAAAAAAAAACTGTTATTTTAACCCTTCTCCACTCTTTCTAAAAAAAATGGGGTTTAGAGATGTGCTGTAAGGCCACACCTGCAAATGAGCCTGACATTACATTACATAAAGGAACCCCAGCGAGGGTTCCCAGCAATAAACTGCGGGAGTCAGCCCAACTGACAGCTATGAGAAGCTTCCAGCTCCCGCAGCTAATCACAGAGGCTTGTAAGTGATCGCTAATGTATTGATCACCAGTGAGTGATTGGTCCTGGATACATACAGCTTACGGCTGCCCATATAATCGGTGTTGAGCTCATTTGAAGGAGTGAATGTCACCTAAAAAGTATGCTTTCTGGTTCTATTTAGAAATGCAAACCTGCAATAAAAATGGGCCCATTCCAGGGGCGGACTGACAACTCATGGGGCCCCCGGGCAATAGAAGATTATGGGGCCCTCGGGCTTACAGATGGCCACCAAGCCAGGAGGCAGTACAGAGGCCGGGCAGCTAAAATCTCAGGATTTTCACATCAAAAGCATGTTGGTTTTGGACATATCAGGGACAGATGTAAAAAAACACAGATTTTTACATACAGGGCCAGATTCACAAAAGAGATACGACGGCGTATCTCCTGGTACGCCGTCGTATCTCTGTGATCCGCCCATCCTAACTATGCGGCTGATTCATAGAATCAGTTACGCATAGATAGCCCTAAGATCCGACTTACACTGTCGGATCTTAGGATGCAATCCTATGCCGGCCGCTAGGTGGCGAGGCCATTTCGGTCGGCGTAGAATATGCAAATTTCTAGTTACGGCGATCCACATACGTCCGCGTTACCCGTCGCTCTAGCTTTACGTCGTTTCCGTCAAGATACACGTCGTAAAATTAGGGCTGAGCCCTAGGTGTTCTAAGCCATGTTAAGTATGGCCGTCGTTCCCGCGACGAAATTTAAAAAATCACGTCGTTTGCGTAAGTCGTCCGTGAATGGCGCTGGATGCCATTTACGTTAACGTCTAAACAAATGACGTCCGTGCGACGTCATTTAGCGCAATGCACGACGGAGCATGCGCAGTATGTTCGGCGCGGGAACGCGCCTAATTTAAATGGTGCCCGCCCCATTTGAATTAGGCGGCCTTGCGCCGAGCGGATTTACGTTACACCGCCGCAAGTTTACAGGTAAGAGCTTTGTGAATCAGGCAGGTACGCTGTAAACCTGCGGCGGTGTAACGTAAATGGGATACGTTACGCTGCCGTGGAGCAACGTAAATGTATCAGAATCTGGCCCACTGTCCCTGGTTTTACTGAGCCTGGCAACCCTAGTGGCATGGGGCCCTCGGGCAGTGCCGAGTGCCTCAATAGTCAGTCCGCCCCTGGCCCATTCACACTTTGTGCTGCGGTCACATTTGTTGTGTTAAGGCAGCCCATTGATTTGAATAGGCATCCAAACGCACCAAAAAGGAGCCTGTAGCATTTTGGGCAGTGCACTGCAATGCAATTTATGTTAGTGCAATATACATTTATCAGTAAGGTGCATTGGGCTACCATTTAGAATCAATGGCATTGCAGCGCACCAACACACAATATGCACATTATCATGGGTTGCACAGTAGTGCAAATGGGCCTGTAGGGACCATCATTTCCTGGAGTTTACTTTTAACTTGGTCCCAAAGCGCTACTTCTTAGAAGTCATAGTTTCCATACACTGCACTGATGATGGCAAACTAGCCATCATCAGTGCAGTGTATGGTGATTGGAATAAATGGCTCTGTGATATTAGGTTGTACCTGTACTGTCCACCAGCAGTTCTGGATGTAATGTTAGCTCCTCCCACTATGTTAAAATGAGGACCAATTCCCTTATTTCTGGATATGTGATGAAATGAGACATGTGAATACATTTTGTTCTATGTAGAAAGGCTCTACTGTAGAGAGCTTTTTGGTCCTATAATCTCCTCTTACCATAACCTTCTGGGTTGTAGTTTCTCCTCAGAAATGTATATTATTTGGGATGCCTTTGGGATGGAAGGTGATAGAGTTTAGGAGGCAATGAATACTGTACACCCATAGTTTGCATTGCCGATCCTTGTACTGTACTACTGTGTAGATTGACCTGGATTTACACCCAGGTTTTCTTTAACTAATTTCCCTTCTATTTTATCCTGCTCCGTTTTTATGCTTCTGCCCCAATATCAATTTAAAGAAATATTTTGCATGTCTGCAGTTATCCGGTTTAATTCATATTATATATGACCCAATAGTCCCATTTATTTTACCAAAATATGTACAAGCGGCTCTAAATTTCACAGGTTGCCCTTTATGTTCTAACAAATTACTTTATTATTCACCTATAAAGTTGTATACTGTTATTTCAAATGAAAATCGAATCTTGTTAAAGCCTATCTCCAATATATTAGCAATCCCTTCTCCCACCCTACCCCCAACATCCCCTCTAACTTACTGCTGGTATGGATTTTTTTTTTCTTCAAATACTCATTTTACCTACCTGAAACCACGGTCACATGACAATCTTTATGTCTTTTTCTGTTTACTTATTAGGGTCCTACTTTAGGTGTCCACATAACTCCCTGCTTAATGTGTACACCTCCTAATGGTGGATGTAACACTTCCAGCAGTCTGGTCCTCTCTCATAGGCTTCAGAGGCAGGAGAACTAATGGGGACAGTGAAGGGACCAAGAAAATAACATGCAGGGGAAAATGTCTGGTCCCCAGGGCAGCAAATTAGCTTTTCTCGTAGAGAAAACGATGGCTTTGATCTATTAAACTGCAGGATGATTTAGAAAGAGAAGCTAGGTTATAACTGACTGAGGAGTAAGGTAATTTATGCACAATGCACTATTTACATATAATTTTTGCCTCGTAGTGGGCTTTAAGAAAACAATATTAGTGATGACTTGTAGCTTACAGCTTTGTTTTCAATCCCAGTGGTTGAATGGAGCAGTGGGAGAGACAAAGTAAGGTAACTAGTTGTATCTGTTGAGGTCTGTGTAAAAGGAACATGTTGTTTTATCCAACATGCAGATTCAAACTTTTATTATTGAAAAACCTACCTGCTGATTCCTTCCATAAAATGCCCCATTACTCTATTTCTCTGATTGGGAATCCTTACAAAATTTGCAGTGTGCAATTTTGCCAAAGAGGAAAGAATTGCTTCTGATTTTAAATTGGCTAAGCAGAAACCAGAAGGGTGAAGTCTGGGATTTTAAGTGTTTGCCTAGTAAGTGAGAGTGGTTGAGATACCGGCGCCTATAAGAGGCACAGTCAGATACCAAACAGTGTGTGTGCCATGACTGCTTTTGTTTGTCTCAAAATTTTGCATCAAAAAGCACCTTAAAGCACCTTGAAGGACACATTGTTATGCCCCTGCTTAGCAATTTTTGTGGGGGACTCTAGAAGAGTTTTATTTTTCTGAAGAAGTAAAACAAACACCACAGTGTATGCACAACATGTAAAAATGCATGCTTACATTTTGGCTGTGCACCTTTGTGGTTTCTTTACCCTAAAGTCATTTATTTATGGGTTTACATATATTGTTTATTAAAGAGGGCTCATTCAACAGTCCAATTCTGCCCTATATCTGATCACACCTATATGTCCATAGAAAGGTTCAGAGTTAAATTGTGTGAAATACCCCAAAATTCCTGTGCTATCCATGATAACAGTATTTTATACATTTGTGTTCCAGGTACGAAGAGGTTAACTAAAACAACTGTTACCCAGAAAGGCTATTTTAGATATTATAGAAGTATAGCTGTACCTGTCATCTCAGGTTAAAAATCATTTACTCGCACACATATATTTAAAGTGCACCTGTCACCATGAATTAACATTTTCTACTTCAGTGGTCAACACAAAATGGCTAAATATCATGATTGCTATTTGTTCCAGATAAGCTTGTCTTTTCATTTAATTCTGTCCCCTCCCTTTCCTCCTGGCCTTTCCTGCTTAATGCCAGGGACTCCAGTATGCTTATGTGCAAAGACCAGGAAGCTCTTCTACTAGATTTATTCATATATTACTGGAAAAAAATATATTAGAGAAAAAATAGAAAGCAGCGCTTAAGCCTCGTACACACGATCAGTCCATCCGATGAAAACGGTCTGAAGGACAGTTGTCCTAGGTTAACCTATGAAGCTGACTGATGGTCCGTTGTACGTACACACCATAGGTTAAATAACCGATTGTGTCAGAATGCGGTGATGTAAAACACGACTTGCTGAAAAAATACGAAGTTCAATGCTTCCAAGCATGCGTCGACTTGATTCTGACCATGCGTGGGTTTTTAACCGATGGTTTTGCATACTAACGATCGGTTTTGACCTATCGGTTACCATCCATAGGTTAAATCTTAAAGCAAGTTACCAATTTTTTTGGGGCCTACACACGATCGGTTTGGACTGATGAAAACGGTCCTTAAGACCGTTTTCATCGGTTTAACCTATCGTGTGTACGAGGCTTAAAACATCAACTAAATAAAGACGCATATATTTATATATTTTAAAAGTGCAAGGTACAAAGTGCAAAAATATAGAAATTATCTATATATGAAAATCATATATTTACAAATAAAGAATGCTAATTCATATAGCTACAGATAATACAAAAGTGCAAAAAGTGAACTGACAAAAACATTAAGAGTGTATGAAACACATATGTAAAAAAGTCCTTCCAATATATGGAAACAACGTGAAGTGTCCAAAAAGTGCAAATGGAATTGAATGATGAAATCCACCACTGAACACCAACAATCAGCATACGCCTCTTACCAGATGTAGTGGACAAAAAAAAATAATAGTCATGAATGCTTGTGATACACTGTAAAAAACCAACATCAGAGGCAGGCAATGGCAATTCGATAATAGCTCCGAACAAAACAAGGAATGAAAGAAAAAGTCAACATAGTGAAGCCCGTTTAAACCTGCCCTCTTTTATTAAAAGTTATAAAAAAGTACCTTGCAAAACACAGCAAATTCCAATACACTGTCGGCTCATAGACATTTAAAGCCACGAGTGTCAGCACAACGTGCATGATGCCGTCAGTAAATATCTGATGCGTTTCGTCATCCGTGACGTCCTCTTAGTGGCAGGTCGAACCAGGCTTGTACATCTATGAGTTGACAGTCTGCTGGAATTTGCTTTGCTTTGATTTGCATGATACAAGTTATCCTAAGGCACTTTTAATAAAAGAGGGGAGGTTTAAATGGTCTTCACTATGTCGGCTTGTTCTTTTATTCCTTGTTTTGTTCTGCGCTATTATCGAATGGCCATTACTGCCTCTGATGCTGTTTTTCCACGGTGTATCACATGCATTCATGACCATTATAATTTTTGGTCCACTACATCTGGTATGCTGATATGCACACTAATGTGCGATTGATTGTGTTGTTAACAGTCATTGAACTTTCACACATTAAAATTACAAACAGCAGATAAAGATCAACTGGACAGCGCCCACCCCTCCCTGTGCAATCATGGTGATCCCCTCCCATAACAGGTGCCTTAGATGGTGTAGACTGTGCTACTGGAAATGTAAAACAACATTGTTATTATAGTAAATATAGTAATTAATATTTTACTTAAATCTCCCTTTGACTGCACCAATGAGTGCCACTATTGTGAAGAGAAGTTGGAGTGATCTTTATATTAACAATTTGATTTGAAAGGCAGGGTTGCTTTAAAGGAACTCTCTACTGACCCTAATGTGTATGCTAATGACCTCTACTTATGAAATTGTTGGTTGCTTCACTGCCAATACCATGGATTGGAAAATGTATTGACTAGTATTCCAATGTTTCTCTTCTTCCTCAGTTTCTCTCTCTCACTTAGCCAATGTGACCCCAGTGCTGACACAGAGGGGCAGGGGAGGGGCAAACAAAAATGATATGCAGGCGCCTGACATCCTCTTCGTCAACTGATGATGTCATCATCACGTTAAGGTTTTAATGGTGCGCAATGAAAACCTGTGGCTTTGTGTAACAAAAAGGTAGGCTTGATCCACCACTGGCTTTTATACAATTTTTGGGCAATTTTTAGGCATTTAGCCAAGACACCCCTGAATGAACCTGAAGCACCCCAGGGTGCATGGGCACCCTGGTTGAAAAAGGCTGCTCTATTTAAATGTGTGTGTGTGTGTGTATTTTTTATGTTTACATTTTAATCAAAAAGAAAATGCTAGAAGTGCAGCGCAGTGGCTAAGTGATTAGCACTTCTGCCTAGCAGTACTAGGGTTGTTGGTTTGAATCTCAACCATGACACTACCTGCCTGGAGTTTGCATGTTCTCCCTAGTTCCCTCCCAAACTGCAAATACTTGCTGGTAGGTTAATTGGTTCCTTTCTAAATTGGCCCTAGTATATGTATGTATGATTGTGAGTTAGGGACCTTAGATTGTAAGCTCTTTAAGGGTCAGAGACTGATGTGAGTGTAAAATATATATGTAAAGCGCTGTGTAAATTGATGGTGCAATATAAGTACCTGCAATAATTAAAATAGATAACTACGGGCAGCTTGTCTTCTCCTGAATCATGGTTATTGGGTACATTGTATATGCCTGTATTGGATTTTCCATCCCTGAAAGCGTTAAGTACAGGGTTAGGCCTCTTGTCAGTGATTTGGAACTCATGCATTTATGGTTCTATGGTAGTAACAAGACTCATGAAATGACAGAAGCAGTATGGCAATAATTCCATGTAAATTACATTCTTAATGATCTGTGTCCATAGCCTGAAAATGCTGCATTTTCTTCACAAGCCGTTATGCTTCTGCCCCACTGACATCCAGCAGAGTCTTATTGTTAAAACGTACCTGCCAATTTAAAGAAAAATATAGCGTTCCTGCACTTAGCCGCTTTAGTCAATATTATATGTGACCCAATAGCCACATTTATTTTGCCAAAATGTGTTCAGATGACCCCAAATTTCACAAATTCTCCTCCCACATCAAACTGCAAAGTGTCAACAAATTAAAGAAACAGCAATAAGTACAAGACAGCTACAATGTCTGCTTCATGAGTCTTAAATTAAAATGAAAAAAATAAAAAATAAAATGAAATTTCTTTTAAAATATATTATATGCCAAACACAAGGAATATGGATATAGGTAAATGAAGAATAATATTCAAACATTTATTTAAGCATTTTTAACGTTGTCAGTTTCTAAAATGTTTAAACCAAACAAGCTGACAGGTATAGACCTATAACGGACAGCTGTGTGAAAAAATAGACTAGTCCCATTTTGTCTTACATCAGTACAAAACATCTTGTTCAGTCTGTCTTTGTCAGGATTGACCATACTGTGCCTGTTTTCTGCAATGTGTAATGTGTACCATTTATCAGTACATACTGACCGTTTATTGGCATTGCCACTGGCATCACTTTTTCTGGGTCTTTAATGATGGACACAATCCCATGACACATTTCTTACAAAGCTTAGCACTGTGATTATGATAAAGTCTATTTATTAGGCTTTTCTACAATTTAACCAGCTGGGCAACTTTGATATCCCCCATGTACCAACCTAATGAGTTTTTCTTTTTTACCACAGACGGCATTTGATGACAGTCCACTTTTGGAGATTGTATGCTTGTCATCTGATTAGCTTGAAAAAATGGGTGACAACCAAGATATATCCATACCGGTCTTAGGCCCCGTACACACCATAGAATCCATCCGCAGATAAATCCCAGCAAATGGGTTTCAGCGGATAGATCCTATGGTGTGTACACGCCAGCGGATCTGTTTCCGCGGATATATCTCCCCTGGGATGGATTCCAGCAGATCGAATATTCGCTGACATGCAGAACATATCCATCTGCTGGAGTCCATCCCAACGGATGGATCCGCTGGTCTGTATAGACTCACCGGATCCATCCGTCCGAAGGGATCCCCCGCATGCGTCGTAATGATTCGACGCATGCGTGGAATTCCTTATATGACAGCGTCGCGCACGTCGCCGCATCATAATCGCGGCGACGGCGCGACACGTCATCGCCAGAGGATTTCGGCGCGGATTTCAATGCGATGGTGAGTACACTCCATCGCATTAAAATCTGCTGAAATCCTCGAGAGGATTTATCAGCGGAAACGGTCCGCTGGACCGTATCCGCGGATAAATCCTCCCGTGTGTATGGGGCCTTAGATGTTGGCAAACTAAGAATAATTGCTGTATGTAAATTCAAAAAGACCAGTGCTTAAATAAATGCAGCTGTTTCTTCAATCAATCAACAGGTAAGTATATTCAGGAGATTCAATCTCAAAGATTCTTACCAGATTTTCCAACCCATACACCAATCATTGGGTCTAACAAAGCTTTTTTTTTTTCACTCCAATGTCTCCACGTATTCTTTTAACCTCTTAACAATCTCTCCAGTGTATCCCCAAAAATGTCATATAGTACAGTATCTTTCAAACTATTATACGCTTTCGACTCATGTGCTCACATGCATGTGTAACCACCAGTGAATGACTTTGTGATTCCCCTTTTGTCTAAACCCTTACCAAACCAATAAAATCATCACACCCATCAATCCAAATAACCTTTTCCTCCTGTGGACCACTCTTTGTATTCTAATCCTCTTCACATTCAGTGTCATGTGTAAAAAGGAACATTCAATAATGCAGTATATTCAAAACTCTGCTGTTATTCAAATCTCATGCTGCGTACACACGTCCGTTTTTAATGACGAGAAAAATGCCATTTTTTTTAAATGTCATTAAAAACGATCGTGTGTGGGCTCCAGAGCATTTTTCTCGATGTGTCAAATGGGCATTAAAAATTTAGAACATGCTCTAAATTTTCACGTCGTTTTTCACGGTGTGAAAAATGATTGCGTGTAGGCTTTATTGATGGGAAAAAAACATGCATGTTCAGAAGCAAGTTATGAGACGGGAGCACTCGTTCTGGTAAAACTAGCGTTTGTAATGGAGATAGCACATTCGTCACGCTGTAACAGACTGAAAAGCACGAAGACTGAAAAGAGCGAAGCGACTCTCACCAAACTTTTACTAACACGAAATCAGCAAAAGCCACCCAAAGGGTGGCGCCATCTGAATGGAACTTCCCCTTTATAGTGCCGTTGTACGTGTTGTACGTCACCGTGCTATGCTCCAGCATTTTTTTTTTTCACGATCGTGTGTATGCAAGGCAGGCTTGACAAGAATCACATTGAGAAAAACGTTGTTTTTTCTAGGACAAGAAAAACGTCCGTGTGTACGCGGCATCACTCTTTTGCGCTCATAAAAGTGCCAAACATGTGATCCCCCCACAGTGCTTAAAACACCTTACCCCCAGCAACTCCCTATGACACAGGGTTTGGTGTTTTTCACTTACACCAAGCTGCTCTGCAACCCACTTGCTTCATTGGTATAAAAATCCTTAAATCCCTATAAGTACATTGCAGGCAGGACAAAGAATACAAAAGGAGACTAATAGAGCAGAAAATCCTGCTAAAATCACATTTATTATATTGAAAATGCTAACATTGGCAGGCTGTATCTCATGTCCAGTAACCAAGATGGTGTCACTTCCTGTTCCAGCTGATATAACTTCCTGACATGTTTTGTCTGAATTACTTTCTTAAAGGATCCTTTAGACCAGAGATTTCCAAACTACGGTCCTCCAGCTGTTGCGGAACCACATGTCCCATGAGGCATTGTAAAACTCTGACATTCAAAGACATGACTAGGCATGATGGGAATTGTAGTTCCTGAACAACTGGAGGGCCATAGTTTGGAGACCCTTGTTTTAGACCATGGGTGTCCAACTTGTGGCCCTCCAGCTCTTGCGGAAGTCCCATCATGCCTCTGCTTTTGAGAGTCATGCTTGCAACTGTCAGCCTTACAATGCCTCATGGTACTTTCCTTGCAATATCCCATAGGTGCTGTAGTTCCGCACAGCTAGACGGCATTGGTCTATGGTCTATAATTAATAGACCAAATAAGAGAAGTTCATTGTTAGGTTTACACACAATGCAAGCATTAGATGTACAGGGTGGGCCATTTATATGGATACACCTTAATAAAATGGGAATGGTTGGTGATATTAAATTCCTGTTTGTGGCACATTAGTATATGCGAGGGGGGAAACTTTTCAAGATGGGTGGTGACCATGGTGACCATTTTGAAGTCGGACATTTTGAATCCAACTTTTGTTTTTTCAATAGAAAGAGGGTCATGTGACACATCAAACTTATTTGGAATTTCACAAGAAAAACAATGGGGTGTTTGGTTTTAACGTAACTTTATTCTTTCATGAGTTATTTACAAGTTTCTGACCACTTATAAAATGTGTTCAATGTGCTCTCCAGTGACATGCGGCGAGTGCTACGCTATGGGCTCTTGCTGAATGAAGCTAGGACAGCCACTGATGTTTCTTCATTAGACCCCTTTCACACTGGATACGCCTATATCGGAGCGTTAAAATCACGGTAAAACACTGCTATTTTACCGCGATTTTACCGCGATTTTAAGGCTCCGCTATAGGCGTATCCAGTGTGAAAGGGGTCTAATGAAGAAACATCAGTGACAGTCCTAGCTTCATTCAGCAAGAGCCCACAGCGTAGCACTCACCGCATTTCACTGGAGAGCACATTGAACACATTTTATAAGTGGTCAGAAACTTGTAAATAACTCATGAAAGAATAAAGTTACGTTAAAACCAAGCATACCATTGTTTTTCTTGTGAAATTCCCAAATTCCCAATTGATGTGTCACATGACCCTCTTCCTTTTGAAAAAACAAAAGTTGGATTCAAAATGGCCGACTTCAAAATGGCCGCCATGGTCACCACCCATCTTGAAAAGTTTCTCCCCTCACATATACTAATGTGCCACAAACAGGAAGTTAATATCACCAACCATTCCCATTTTATTAAGGTGTATCCATATAAATGGCCCACCCTGTAGAACTGCCTATGTTCCTGTCCTGGATAGCAAAACTGCTGCAAAGTAACATTAGTTGTCATCTTGGGTCCCTCAGCAAAGAGGTTGCTTAACAGTATGCTGGCAGAATGGCAATGAAAAAGCACCTTCTTCTATTTTCCTGTGGCTTACAACCAGCCAAGCTATCACTTTAAGTCTGTGGAAAAATATGTTGTATATTGTGTAATTTCTTACCCTTGTCTGTACCCTTAAATTTAATACCATGACATCCATCCCGTCAGTGGTTGCTGCCGTCTAGGTTGGATGTACTATGCGGATCGGCCAGTCGAGCAAGGGGTGTTAAACAGGTGACTGCCAAAGGGTCCCTCGGGCAAAGATTTACAATCGATTTGTGTTATAGTAATCTTTGAAATTAAGAAGTGTATCCTTGCATTTCATTAAATTCCAGCTAATGAGATAACTGTCTTCCCAAGGAGCGAATGATAAAGCACTGATGTCATAAAGCATGAATTAATCCTGCAAGGTTAAACAGTGGAACTAACTCGTGTTACCACCGAAGCCCCTACCAGCAGTTAAATTAACTGACATAAATACCATAAAATCTGTCTTTATTTTAGTCTCAGACGATGCTCCTCTTTACACCCCAGCTTTCAGTTTGTATAACTCATTTTTGCACATTATTGCATGGCCCATTTGCTAGTTAAAGAATTTCCTCGGAAAGAAAAAAAGGTTTTATGAATTTGCACATACAAGGGTAGAAGAAATGGATTTTTAATCGGTTGCTTGGGGGAAGATTTAAAAAAAAAAACAAGAATGGTTGAGATTTCAGTAAAATACCATTGTATATGCTGTATGCATTCATTTTTATGACCGTAATGACATAATATATATGTATATATCTTATTCAAGTACATGTTGAAGAAAAAAAAATCATAAATATAGATATATACAATACATCTGCATGTATTTAACATATACAGTGGGGATCGAAAGTTTGGGCACCCCAGGTAAAAATTTGTATTAATGTGCATAACGAAGCCAAGGAAAGATGGATAAATCTCCAAAAGGCATCAAATTACAGATTAGACATTCTTATAATATGTCAAAAAAGTTAGATTTTATTTCCATCATTTACACTTTCAAAATTACAGAAAACAAAAAAATGGCATCTGCAACAGTGTCATCTTAAGAGCATTATAGGCCCCCGGGCAATACAGTGCACTGGGGCCCTGTCTACACAATCACGCACGAGAATTTACTGACAAAAATTATAAAATTTCCTGGCAGAACCACATTTTTTACTGCCACTGCAAAAAAAGTACCTAAAATGACAGTTTTCAGTGCCAAACAATGCAAATGTCAGTATTTAAACTATAAACATATAGCTAGTGCTATTAGCAATGTGTTTAAGTAAAACAAAAGTAAAACAAAAAATGTCTTCATTGACATGAAGGTCAGGTTACTATAACCCAGCCAGCACAGAGTTTCCTCTTACATCAGAGTCTGCAGGATTCCTCCTTACAGTGAAAGGGAACTCTTATGTAAAGGGGAACACTGCAGATCATGATCTAAGGGGAGAACTCTGATGTGGAGGGGGGCTCTGGTGACCAGAGACCACCTTATATCAGAGTCCACTGCTTTCTCTTTCCCACTTACATCAGGGTCCGCAGACTGAGTTCCCCCTTGCATTTTAAGGGGGAATCCTGCAGACTCTGATGTAAAGGGGAACTCTGATGTGGGGGGCACTCTGGTGACCAGAGACCAGAGACCACCTTCTGTAGAGTAAATACACTAAGGTAAGGGGGGTCACTAATATAGGAGGGGGAACCTTTATATCAGTGCCCCCTTACATTTTTGCATTCACTCCCCCCTTACATCAGCAACCCCCCGCATTCATGGAGGACCTGATCTTCTCTGTGATTTCCGCAAACTGGGCATGGGCAGTTCTAACCCGTCACTCTCCACAATTTTTTACTGGGGTTGCTGGGCAGCCGGTGGGGCCCCCCAGGCAAGCGGGGCCCCCGGGCAACTTCCCAGCGTGCCCAATGGAAAAGATGGCCCTGGTCTGCAAAAGTTTGGGCACCCTGCAAAATTTATAGCATGCACTGCCCCCTTTGCAAAGCTGAGACCTGCCAGTGTCATGGATTGTTCTCAATCATCGTCTGGGAAGACCAGGTGATGTCAATCTCAAAGGTTTTAAATGCCCAGACTCATCTGACCTTGCCCCAACAATCAGCACCATGGGTTCTTCTAAGCAGTTGTCTAGAAAACTGAAACTGAAAATAGCTGACGCTCACAAAGCTGGAGAAGGCTATAAGAAGATAGCAAAGCGTTTTCACATGTCAATATCCTCTGTTCGGAATGTAATTAAGAAATGGCAGTCATCAGGAACAGTGGAAGTTAAAGCAAGATCTGGAAGACCAAGAAAAATATCAGACAGAACAGCTCGCAGGATTGTGAGAAAAGCAATTCAAACCCCACGTTTGACTGCACGATCCCTCCAGAAAGATCTGGCAGACACTGGAGTTGTGGCACACTATAAAAGAGATACTTGTACAAATATGGTCTTGATGAAAGAGTCATCAGAACAATACCTCTTCTACGTCCTCACCCCAAAAATCAGCGTTTGAACTTTGCAAATGAACATATAGACAAGCCTGATGCATTTTGGAAACAAGTTCTGTGGACCGATGAGGTTAAAATAGAACTTTTTGGCCGGAATGAGCAAAGGTACGTTTGGAAAAGAAAGGGCACAGAATTTAATGAAAAGAACCTCTGTCCAACTGTTAAGCATGGGGGTGGATCAATCATGCTTTAGGGTTGTATTGCATCCAGTGGCACAGGGAACATTTCACGAGTAGAAGGAAAAATGGATTCAATAAAATTTAAGCAAATTTTGGATGGTAACTTGATGCCATCTGTGAAAAAGCTGAAGTTAAAGAGAGGATGTTTTCTACAAATGGATAATGATCCTAAACACACCTCAAAATCCACGGGGGATTACATCAAGAGGCGTAAACTGAAGGTTTTGCCATGGCCTTCACAATCTCCTGACCTCAACATAATTGAAATTCTATGGATCGACCTTAAAAGAGCAGTGCGTGACAGACAGCCCAGAAATCTCAAAGAACTGGAAGACTCCATTCTGGGCAAAGATACCTCAAACAAGAATTGAAAGACTCTTGGCTGGCTACAAAAAGCGTTTACAAGCTGTGATACTTGCCAAAGGGGGCAGTACAAGATATTAACTCTGCAGGGTGCCCAAACTTTTGCAGATGCCATTTTTTTGTTTTCTGTAATTTTGAAAGTTTAAATGATGGACATAAAATCAAACTTTTTTTTTGACATATTATAAGAATGTCTAATCTGTAATTTGATGCCTTTTGGAGATTTTTCCATCTTTCCTTGGCTTCGTTATGCACATTAATACAAATTTTTACCTGGGGTGCCCAAAATTTCGATCAGTTTTGACTTGAACACACACCTAGAAAGGTGTCCATATGAGTAAAGTCTAGGGTCAAAATGTGTTTAGCTAAGGGCTTTAAGCTTATTTTTATATTAATTGGTTTGCAATATTAGCACTAAGCCTCTTGGTCAGGAGATGAAAGTCAATAAAATTTACCATTTTATGCTTTTTTTAATGAGAAAAATAGACAGTTAAAATATTTTCACACACTGGGAGGTAGTGCATGTTTAACAGGGGAGCCCTGTACTTTCTTTCTCGTCTGATAGTCTCTCCTAATTGTATGTTCACAACTGTATTTCTTTTTTCGTTTTCTTTTTTTTTAACATTTAAAGTTTATTAAGCTTCAACAATAGTACAGAGATGGTTACAATCATATACCAAAAATGTACATATCTGTCAGGCCTCATACCCACGACCGAGTTTCTCTGCAAAAACCAGCAAGAAACTTGCTGGGAGATATTTTTTTGCCGAGGAAACTGGTCGTGTGTACATTTTCGTCGAGGAAACTGTCGAGAAACTAGACGAGCCAAAAAGAGAGCAAGTTCTCTATTTCCTCGACGGGAATGGAGAAACTTGCCTTGTGGAGTTCTTTGACAGCCTAACAAGGAACTCGACGAGGAAAACGATGTGTTTTGTCCCGTCAAGTTTCTCGGTCGTGTGTACGAAGCTTCAGTTGCATTTCAATTTTAGGATAGTGTTAAGAATAGTGGTTCGGTCACTTATCAATTCGGTGGTTCGAAGACGTCTGATTCAAAATCATAAACTTTGTGTAAACTAAGAACCTATTTAGAAACGTATGTTGTATATTTTAAACAGTTCTATACCAGAGTATTTAGAGTAACCCGAGTAAAGAGTACTGTATTACTTGTATATAATTGAGATGTGATGGTATTTGTTGGTTTCAATATTCATTTGCAAACATTTAAATAAAAAATGTAAATAAATATATATATATATATATATATATATATATATATCAATTTTTGAATATTCTGGAGAATGTATACATATGTAAATATAACAGGTCCAAAAACAACATTGTCTAGACATTCTGAGATGACAATAATATCATGTGAAAATAAAATAAAAGTCACCCTTGCTTTATACCATGGCTGATATATTTGTTTATATTTTACAATCCAACTCTGAATCTCAAGAATAAGCAATTAATGTGATGAAGACTCGGCAGGAGATGAGTTCAGTGTTATTTTACAAACACTTATGCAGAGCTTTTATGTACTGTAAGTGGTTGTGTTCGATGATTGAACCTTTCATAATGGGTTGATAAGAAAGACAGAGGCTTACATGGGAGAAAAGCAAGGCAGGGGATCCTAAAAGACATGACAGCAAGTCTGGAACTTTTAGTACACAACAATGTGTGGACCACCAAAGTTTTTCCTTTACTAGATTGATTTACTGTAGTTCATTCTGGTTGTAACCTTGAACCTAGAAAATCTATTTTCTCATCTCCTTTTAATTGCTTCTGCGAAAGAGTAAATGGTACTGTGAACAGCTAATCAGCTAAAACTCAAAACTATTTTTGACTTTGGATAGTGTGGAGAAGGTTTTGGATTTCTGTCAGGTATTTACTTCTGTATTTGTCCTCACCGAAGAGATCTCCCATCACTTCCTGTAAGATCACCCGGACAGGAAGTAAAGTCAATCTTCACAATAGTGACAAAGACAGCAATAAAAATACTTTTTTTGGTATAGTCAGGAAGGGTTTGAGCCACTCTCCCACTTGGAAAGGTTTTACTGACTTTCTATGGTCAAGAGCAGTGATTCTCAACCAGGGTTCCGTGGAACCCTAGGGTTCCTCCAGAGGTTGCTAGGGGTTCCTTCAGCACTGGGCAATTTCTGCCTCTCAGATAATTTCCCACTGACACCATTGAACTTTTTAGCTATCTGTAAGGAGGTAATTCTTCCCAATGACTACAAGTGTAAGGATCATTCTTCCCACTGACCATTACACTAAGGTATCATAAATTGTAGATTTCTTTTAGCAGGGGTTCCCCCGAGACCAGAGAACTTTTTCAAGGGTTCCTCTTTGTTGAAAAGGTTGAGAAAGGCTGGTCAAGAGGATAGTACATAAGGAGAAATATCTACAAAAAGGACTCCGCAATAAAACCTGATGGATGTTACATCTCATTTTATCTAAAGCCGTGTACACATGATCGCTTTGTCCGATGAAAACAGACCGATGGACTATTTTCATCGGACAAACCGATCGTGTGTGGGCCCATCGTTTTTTTTGTCCATTGGTGAAAAAAAATAGAACATGTTTTTCCTATGGATAAAAAAAATGAAAAAAAAAATCAGATCGCCTGTGTGGAACTCCATCGGACAAAAATCCACGCATGCTCAGAATCAAGTCAACGCATGCTCGGAAGCATTAAACTTCATTTTTTTCAGCTCGTTGTAGTGTTGTACGTCACCGCGTTTTGTCACGATCAGATTTTTGACTGATGGTGTGTAGGCAAGACTGATGAAAGTCAGCTTCATCGGATATCCGACGAAAAAATCCATCGGATTAGATTCTATCAGATATCCGATCTTGTGCACAGGGCTTAAAACCAAAGAAAAAGTTTGGCTGTTCAATTTTACCATCACTGGCAGAAAAATCTGAATATGATTCAAAAATCGCAGAGCAGTCAAAAGGTCACAGTGTCATGATTTGTGATTTTGGTGTAGAATTGAATTGTTTCAACAGGTTGAGGTTCATACCCATTCATGGCTTCTTCTCCTTCATATATGACCCTCTCACTTTATTGGAAACTTTATATTCAAAGCCCCTCTCCTTCTGACCTACCAAATCTTACATGAGGTTACAATAAATTTGTGTCATTGTTTATTCCCTAACCAGCAGGTATAAAAAGCTGTAGTGGTAACATGGCTAATATACAGTATATTCAGACAAAGATGATATCCTGTTATAATGAGACAGCTTAAAGGGTTCATGCATTTTGTAAGAGGCGTTTAGATGTATTACTGTAATTAGCACTGATGAGAAAACTGGAGCAGAATTAGTGAAGTTCATAGAGAGCTGCTAAAAATGAATAGTAGGCCGAGTCCGTCCCTTGGAGAGTTGCGCAATTTGGTCGCATCTCTAATTGGATTACCAAAACCGCAAAGCTCTCTGAAGGCTGACAGTTGTCAAATTAAATTTCTCATGTTTTTCCACTATTATCTTATTCTTATTGATGATCTTTTAGTATAAACCTTTGCATTTTATTAATACCTGACGTGATTGTAGCCATATTAGTGCAACTGTGACTGAGAAAAATGAGTACTGTCTGTGATACTTTTTTTATTTGCACTAACATAGAATTTTTCAGGACAGGCTTTCGGGGTATGTCCCCTTCTTCAAGGTTCAAGCAGTACTTAATACCTGGGAAATATACATACACAAGGAAAAAAGGAGGAGTCACGCTATACAAAAAAGGACAAAATGCCTATTATCCAATATGTTTAAATTGAACACAATAAAAATAAAATGACCAAATAACATACAGTGAATGTCTATGATATATATAAAAATATATAAAATTGAAAAGTGAAATAATAATAAAGCAAAGTCCAATAGTAGACAAAGATAAGGATAGTCTGCCCAAAGTGCAAATGATCCACAAACGGTGCAGTAGATGACGAAACAAGAGCCTCCACCACCATCAAACACTGACCCTTACCAGAGCCAAAGATCTCAAAGAGATCAAACACAGCAGGGATACAGGAATACAGCCATCATCCACAGTGGGAGCGTGATTGCAACATCCATCAGAATAGATAAGCCAAGTCTTCACCAGTATCTCAATCAGTCAAAGGGTAACAGCACTCCAGTATATGAAAAAGGAACCAAGGAAGACTCGCATAGTGTAAAATCTCTTATATAATTTAATAAGTAAAGAGAATGCACACTTACATCAAACATGTAGTAATACAGCATAAAAACAAATCAGCCGGCCGGCTCTCAGTAGCGTGTACCCGTCTCTTCCGGGTCCTCACACGTGATGCGGTGGCGTCAGAACGCCGCCTCCCAACGTTTCGTCCCATTAGAGAGTATTTTATTTTATCACATGCTATGTGTAAGTAGTTGCAATTAGTTTGTATACGTTTTTGAATAAAAAAAATATTAACCTACATAGTTAGCAGTGAGGCCAATCATGTTTTTTCTCTATAAGGTAGTATACTACTAAATGTTAAACATATAATGAAAAACAAAGCAACATTCCATGACCAACTCTATATGTTTTCTAGCTGTTTTATAACACAGTTTGGGCCCTAACAGCTCTACCACACAGGTTAATGCAGTGCTATATGATTGTGATATTTAGCTATATGATTTACATTCACTGCCATTTGCTAAAAGTCAGCCACTGACTTTTAACCAATCTGATATAAAGAAAATGTTTAGATTATTTCCAGTTAGCACATATTACCTTAAAGTTAACTGTATTAACATTGAATTTGGGCTATGTACTGGTACCTCATCCATGACTAACACTTTAAAGAATATAGAGAGAACTTAGCAGTGTGTCTTAGTGGGTGGGCTTGGAGCGCAGTGCTCTGTACCCCCAACCCAACCCTTTTGAAGCCAATTAGAGTCTTCTGGCTCTAATCACATGCTTCAAAAAATAAAACCCACATTGAAATCCTGCATGGAGTTTAGGGACCGGGCGCATGGATTAGGGGGGCAGCACCCCTGCACACCTAATGAATGGGTCACCACTGGTAATTCGTTTACGTACCTCCTTCATTCCACTGTGTGGTCATGTGGTCAGTCTCTCCCTCTTCCCCTCCCTTCCTGTCTGCTCAGTAGTCTGTGTAGAACGTGCTGATCTCCTCCTCACTCCTCCCCTTCTGCCACTATTCCACTGCAATATCTAACATTATGACTTGTATCCCCTCTGTTTATAAAGATGACTGTGTTTTTTGAAAATAATAATGCTAAATACCTTTTCTCACTCTGCCGCTGTGTGGTCACGTGATATACCCTGGCTGGCTGGCAGACATCAGAGGGGAATCTCAGCCCCTCTTGCTGCTCTTCTTAGATCAGGGAAGGAGAGTAGAGTGGGATCACGTGACCACACAGCGGCAATGTGAGAAAGGGTATTTAGCATTATAATTTTAAAAAAATACACACGCTGTAGTTTATGTCTTTATAACCCAGGGGTTTAATAATTTGACTTTACAACCACTTTAAGGCTGGGTTCACATTAGAGTATGAAGCGGCTCACAGCAGGAGTCCGGTGCCTCTCCATTCACCATTTCAGGTCTGATTTCAGCCCTAATTTTCGGCTGAATTTGGACCTGAAAAGACACACCTGAGCCACTGCTGAGATGTGTGCACTGGCTCCATGGAGAGCCGGTCACAATCTCCTGCTATGTGAATTGGATGCGGGAGAAAATCTGCATCCAATTAGCATAAGTGTGAACCCAGCCCAAATGTAGCAATTGCCAACTAAAGACCAGGTGCCAAACACGTTGCACCACCAGCTCTCTCTGTGCAGCCTACTATATCCTGGGCAGAGTGGTAGTGTGATGCCAGATGCAGGGTCTCTGTGTTTCCCTACACAGCACTGACATGAAGTCACTACTGTCACACAGAGTGATCCCTGTGTCCACTTTGAAGAAATATATCATCATCTTCTGTCCTAACAAGAAGTGAAGGGAAAACCCCCTCTTGCCACCCAATAGAAAAACAGATGGCAATATAACCTGACGGCAATATAACCTGGCTGAGGTTTTAACTCTTTCCCACTTGATCCAAAGCACAATGCTGCATTGATTGGACTTGAGAACATGAATACATACTGTAAGATTATTTAAGTTCACTTTTTTAATGTATACCTAAAAAAAATAGTTGAAAAGATGATATATTCATTTTCTGGCAAGCTGTCAGTAACATAAGCAAAACAATTGCTTAAATTCTCCTGCAAAAGAAATGTTCTTCTACTCGCCTCTCTGTTGGTGGCCTGCGTCTCTTACCTCTCTTCCATTCTAGCACTGAAGCTTCCATTTGTCTCTTTGGCATTCCAAGCATTTTGGGAGTGCTGGACAACCATGTTGCATGCTGTGGTTCTAAACTCTGACCATGACCTCAGTGCAGGACTTAGCACTGACAAAGGAGTCTGAGGATGGAATGAATGAAAACAGTTATATACAAGCTGACCATGAGTATAAGAGATCTTCTAGTGTAGTAGGCTTTGACCTTGATCATTTCAAACAACTGACAGAATCAAAGGAACGAGCCTTGTATTATTGTCAGTAGACTTGCATAACTAGAAGTGTAGGGTGTGGAGGAATCAGTGGAAAAAAATGACCTTGCAAAGTTTAGTGAATACTGCTGGTTTGAGATATGCTTATGCACTCTAAAAATTTCTGAGAACAATCTGTGTAGAATGCTTTTTAAAAAACATACCAGTATGTTGCCATTGAGGCATTTTTCAATAGAGTCTCATGTGACCAGGTGAATCACATACTATTAAAAGATTAAAATGTGAGTTTAACCCTTATTTCAGAAGCTCAGTTTAGGTCGACTTTGCTTCTATTTAGGTTGGATTTGCTTCCATAAGGCTATTATAAAGAAAAGAGAATGTTTTTTTCATTGTGTACTATAAATACAAGCCATATAGCAGAAGGCAATCCTTTCCAGACCTGACAGCATACTTGAATATGCTTAATGATGATCTACATGTAGTGCTTATTATATTATCAATTATAGGATCCTACAGAGAAACCTAGAACTCATTACTGGAGTCATCCGACAAGATGGGAAATTAGAATTTACTGTGTCTTGCCTGGCCCCAGGCTTTCTCTCCCGTACACCTTTTAAAAGTAATAATGTTGTCTTTAGTTTTCCTCTACATATTCAGAAATTAATTGCAACAAGGCAGATAAGAGTATGGCGCATAGTGATCACAGGGAGATGGTGTGACTGGTGGACCTTAAAGACAATTTTATACCACTCCAATTGCATTACCCTCCCCCTGCCCACACACCTCAATGCCCACACTGTCAGTGTGTTTCACTGCAGAAAACAACAATATGATGGCCCTAATACAAGAATTATTTCCAGTCCACATCTTTGTCCCAGTGCTTCCGCTGATGCTTCACTGAAGAGATTTACTGAACATTCATTTCTCAGGAAATTTATCTCTCTTCCAACAAACACAATATATTGTTTGTGAGCAGTGTAAGGAAAAGGTTACTCAAAGACAAAGCATCAGATTTGCTTAGAATGGTTTGCCTTCCTTGAAAGTTGATGTGCTTTTCCACTTGTAAATAGATAGAAAATTGTTTCTCCGCTTCTTAACCCCTTTAGTTCTCATACCCTTGTAGCAATCTTTAGCTTGTGGTGATGCAGATAACCCCCAAGTAATGTGGCAGGCTAGCATTTTCATTTTAGGGTAGGGTTCTTGGTATATGTTGGGGTGAAATGGAAATTATGCTCCAGTCACTTTAGTCTTTTTATGATTTATTTCTAAACTTGTTTCTAGGAGAGAGGGTTTAGGGGTGCATGCTACCCAAAGATAGCACAAAAATAGGACAGGTATTATAATAGTAGTAGGTCTTTTAAGAACAGTATCTTGGTAATATTTGGCACTGTCAGAGCTGCCAAATAGATCTATGATCCTGTAAGAGCAGTGACAGTGCTCCTTAAGTTGTAGTGGATCTTTCTCAATCTGATCCATTGATAGCAATCAAAGATACCTTCATTGATGGGCAATATATACATTTTTCATAGTCAAATTACACTTTCTTTTGGCGATATTTTACAAAAATAGTTTTCTTTTCTATGGAATCTACAGACAATAAGATGTAAAACAACATTTTAAAATAATAGTTTTACTGTCAATACAATGTATTTTACTCTTTTATTTGTCCCATTTTAAATGACGCAAAAATTATGTTTCTGGTACAAAGCATGGCAAAATTATTTGCAAATGGAAATGCTTTGTCCAATTTTATGCATTTCCTTGTTAAGTGACACCGAAAAAAGTAACAAAAAAACTAAATATGTGAAAAGATTCAGCAGAAAAATAATAGCTAAGGGGAGAAAAAAAGGAAGGAGTTAATAGAGGCTGATTAGGGTTAGGGCTGCATTTTGACAGCTGCTCCTGTTGTTTAATACAAAGCTATAACTGGCAATTACCCACTGTCAAAGCTGATAATTGTTGATTATAGCAGTGTGGGGAGCAGCAGCAGGTGGAGAGAAACTGGATGTAAGGGATGCATCCACAAAACTTTGCTTAAGTTTTGTAAGACAAATCTCTTATGTTCACAATCCTCAAGTGTAGTCGTTATGAATGACAATAACCAAGATATTGAAGCCCTCCCTTAAGGGACTTTTCTTTATAATTTGTTGATAATTTAGTCTGCAATGTTGTAACTTTGATTCTCTGTATACATTTTGCTATTTTGTTAAAGATCTCTAGTATGTTGGTGTGGATGTATTTTTGTTATATTTTAGAGATTTATTGGTTGCATCCAAAAGGATCCTGGATCCTGAAGAAGCAAGTGCTACTGAGAAATGCGTCAATACATTATGCCATTTTGGGAACGTGATTTATGCACCAAGTTATCAAACTTTTTATGGCAGTCTGACAACAGTCTGACATAGGTTTAGGTGCTTAGTTCACTGTTAGCAGACTTCTCACTGTGTTCACTGAACCTCTTGCAAACTGAACTTTGCTTGGTTCACTCAGCCCTATTCACAATATATGCAATCAACAATTGCAATTTTGATGTAGTGCATTGAGGGCTAGAGGAAGTGCTTGCAAAAAACTTTAATATTACATTTTTAAACAGCTAGTGCAATAAATTGTATTATTGCCAGGTCCACATTCCCCTTTAATGTTTCCTTAAATTGGTTGTAGAGGTTTGTGTTTTTGCACGTTAATGCATCCTATGACAGCCGAGGGACCCCAGAACAGGAGGATCGGGGTCACTGTGCAAAACGAGCTGCACAGTGGAGGTAAGTATGACATGTTTGTTGTTTAAAAAAAATAAACCTTTACAATCACTTTAAACAGAGTTTAAACTTCATATACCACAAAAATTAAGGCTCCATAATGGTGAACTACATGATTAGGTCTATTAGGTGTTCAAGGCCAAGGATCTTTGCCCAAATCAGTTCCTTTGCCAAGTCCTTTGTTTTACCAACATATTTGTATGTCCACAATTCTTTGATGTGTACTTGCCACCCAGAAAAAAAAACATTTAAGAAGATATTCACCTTTTTTCCTTACTGTTGGCATTTCTGTCTGAATAAATGAGTTAAAAAAGTTAAAAGATTTTCTACCATCAAGCAGTTAAAGAAGAACTCTAAGAATTTTTCTTTAAATATTTTTTTAAATAAATCTTTTGCGTTGCAAAAAAAGGTACATTTCAGGAGGTGTATGCCACCTCTTGGATCGCTGGTAGTCAGGTTGGAATTTAGTCTCAATGGATAAATCTCCCCCGACTTTCTGCTCAGCTATATACCCACCTTTGGCTTGTTAGCTTGACAAGCTAAATTCTCCATATGTTGTTTTGAAAATGCAGAGCTGTATTTATCCTAATTATAATAAATGAATATTTGCATTTAATGTTAATTGGTATTTACAGCCCTGATATAAATATATCCTGTGCATCATTTCTAGGGAATGATGTGCCTTTTCATAAGGCTTCATCATTTTTGCCTCCACTCATGTTACATGTACATTATTGTGAAAATTAAAACCACCGTAAAGCAGGATGTTGTATATACAAAGCTGATTAGTCCGCCATTCTACAATCTGCACAGACAACCAAAGGCTGCATATTATTTACCTCTAGAATAGATAGTGTGATTTTATAAACAACCCCTATAGCTCATTCTCTTTGTTCTACTGCTAGATATATGACCAGACATGGTCAAGCAAAATCATTTTTTTTTCCAAACAATAATTTTTTATTGAAAATATAATAAATGCATACAAAAATAATATACATTAAACAAAAGGCAACAATTAGAACGGTTGAGTTCGACAGTACAGTTGCAAAAATAGAAAATAAAGTTCCCAGGTGACATGGCAATACATACTAAGAGCATCGCCAGAAGTATTATTGAAAGTAATCACCGCTAGTGGGTCTCCACACTCCGGATGCCCAACAGGGAACATACTGCATCCGGAGGGCCAGACCCTACTCCATAAAGCCATCAAGTCACAATGCATGTCCATAATCATCTCAAGGAACCATTTGTAATGCAGCAGTTATAAAATAAGCTGTCGTATCCGTCCAATGAACTCAATAAAGTACAGAGTAAGAGAAAAAGTAAACGAGTTGATAAATAGAAAAGAAAAGATAAGTAAAGATAAAAAAAGATAATTTGGATGCAGAATTTAAAACTGTAAGTCAGAAACTATAGTTTAGTCAGATTGTTCCTATATCAGTCCCTCCAGGGTTCCCAGACTCGACACTTGGCATCATACCTGTTTTGAGAGGCCTTGAATATAGTCTCATACGTGATATGGAGATTAGTGGACCTCACCACATCCAAAAGCGTAGGGAGCTCCACCTTTCCCCAGTGCCTCACTAGCTCTAATCTAGCACTTATTAAGACATGGGATGGGATACAATGTTCCTATGGGTACAAGGAATTGCATCTATACCCAAAGACAGGATTGCCAATCCTGTAGTGTAGGGGATTCAGGATTTGTTTATTTTCCCTAAGAGATTAAAAATCCCCTCCCAATAAGCCTTCAACAGAGGACAGCTCCCCAGAATATGGATCAAGGATCCTCTACGGCCACACTGTCTCCAACAGAGTGATGAGACTGTCTTATCAAAGCCAGCCAGTCTCGTGGGAGTCATGTACCACTGCAGGAAAAAGAGACAATTCTCATAAATTGGCACTTCTAGTGGCTTTATAGATAGATGCGACAGTAGATTTCCACTGGTCAGACGTATACTGACTATCCATGTCCAGCTCCCAGGTTCTCATGGAAGGAGTCTTGGTGAAAACAGTTTTTTGTCCCAAAATACTATATAATAGAGATATACCTTTAATAGAAGGGTTGGCTTGGTCAAATAAAGAAATACCCGCCATGGAACATCAGTACACGTCTCAATGTGAGTGGTCAAAAAGTGCGATATTCGGGCATAAGTATAGTAATCTTTAGGATCTATTTCATATTCGATCTGAAGTGATTGGAAAGATTTATTAGCAGGTCCCAAGTGCAAATCTGCAATAGTAGATATACCCAATGATTCCCAATGTGTGATATTTAGGTCTGAGATGAATAGGTGCAGGCTCGTAATAGGGAGATGGATGGGTTTAGGGTTAGTGTCTACAAAAGGTTCATTCAGCAGCCTCCTCCAAGCCTGAAGAGAGGCAATTATAGTGGGTGATAAGTTATGCCGAAATTTCTTTAGGAAATTGCTAGACAGTAGCAAACCATAAGTGCCGAAATGAGGGCACTAAAAGGACTCTAATTCCTGCCACCTGGAAATCAACCCACCTGGAAACCAGTATTTCAGTTGAGCTAAAAGAGCCGCTGTGTGATGATAATTTGATAAGAACAGGACCTACCCCAGCCGATACCTTAGATTTTAGTAGCTTTTGGAAGGCACATCTAGCCTTTTGTCCCTGCCAGAGATATCTATTCACCAGGGATTGAGCCTTATGGAAAAACCTATCTAGGACCGGTATAGGAAGACTCCTGAATAGGTATATGAACTGAGGCAATACCTTCATTTTCAGGGCCGCTAGTCGGCCAGACCAAGTTGATTCCCTCCAGGACAAGTCCTGCAGTGTTTTGCCAAGGCTATTGAGGAAGGAATCATAATTGGCCTCCACCAAATCATCCACATGAGCAGTCAGCGTGATACCTAAATACCTTATACCCTCCGTGTTCCAGACATAGGGGTACTGTGCTTTAAGTCTTGTACAAGTAGAAGCGTCAATTCCCGAGACCCAAAATAAATGATTTACTATCGTTGACTTTATAATAAGAAACCCTATTAAACAGTTGTAACGCATTATATGTTGCCGCCAGGGACGAACCCACCTCCGTTAGGTTTGTAATAATGTCGTCTGCAAAAAGACTAATTGAATGTGTATGTCTCCCTACCTGGAAGCCTTTTATGTCAGGGTGTGTCCTATTGTAAATGGCAAATCCATCAGCAAATAAATATTAAAGGGGACAGGGGGCACCCCTGTCTTGTGCCATTTGAGATGGAAAAGGGGGTGAAAAGGACGCCGGACATTTAAACCTTAGCCGAGGGCTTAGAATATAGGGCTAAAATTGCAGACAAAATGCCATCAGAAAATCCAAAGGACTCCAGCACCTTGGCCAAATACATCCAGTGGATTCGATCGAAGGCCTTCTCCGCATTCAACGATAGAAGCAGAAAAGGCCTTCGCTGAACCCGTGCTAGATAAATTATATTGATCATTGGACGTGTAGCATCCGAAGTTTGTCTGTTTTTTTGTAAAACCTGTTTGATCCGGGTGTACAAGTGTTGGGAGAATATCCACTAGACGTGTAGCTATCAATTTGGCATAAATCTTGAGATCAATATTTAATAAAGAAATTGGGCGAAAATTCGGAGGTGAGGTGGGTTCCTTCCCTGGTTTAGGCAGAGTAACAATCAAAGCTTCCAACATGTCAGGTGGGAAGGAGGCGGAGGCAGCAGCTAATTGAAACACCTGCAATAAGAACTGGGATAACACAGTGTTGAATGTTTTATAGTATTCACCACTAAAGCCGTCAGGGCCTGGTGACTTATTCGCGGGAAGAATTTATTTTTCAGTAAATGGTAAATTTAAAGATTGCAACTGGAATGGGGACAGTTTAGGCATGGACAACCTCCCCAGAAACTGATCTATAAGCTCAGGGGTGGGTTGGGTAGTAGAGGGGTCATCTTTCAAATTGTATAAGGATCCATAATAAAAGCTAAAGGCATCCGCAATTTTTTGGGGATGATACTCTTTTTGTTTGGATTTAGGGTGAAACATATATGGGATTTTGAGTTTATATCTATGTCGCTTAAGGGTCTGGGCTAGTAATTTCCCTGCCTTGTTTCCAGTGGTGTAATAATTCATCTTCATTCATAATTAAGTTTTTTTGTTGCTTTTTCAAAATTCTCAAAGAGAATTAATCTAAGATCATACCTAAGTTTCGTTAGCTGGCTAGAGAAAGTTGGAGATGTTGTTTGTTTGTTCAAAGTTTCTAATTTAGATATGTGGCTTGTCAGCTCAGTGATTCGCCTCTGCCTCTTTAGTCTCGCACCCGCCTGTATACACATACCACGCATGTACGCCTTGTGAGCATTCCATAATACAAAGGGACTCTGTACTGAGCCTGCATTGTCACCAAAAAAATTGGTTAAATGCAAACTGAGCACATCCCTCACTTCCTGTTGTTGCAACAAAAAAGTATTGAGCCTCCAAACACAGCTACGGTATGTGGGAGCAGAGTCTTCAATGGACAAAACAATAGACGCGTGATCAGACCAAGTTATGTTGTTTATGACCACTGATCTAGTCTTGAACAAAACCTGTTGATCAACCAAAAAAATGTCAATTCTAGTGTATACCCAGTGCGGAGGAGAGAAATACGTGAAGTCCTTCTCGTCAGCGTGTAAGCAATGCCAGGCATTATAAACATTCTGTTTGTGAATAGAGGGAAGCAGGGCCGGATGATGGCTACTGGTTTTGGAGGTAGAGTCAATTGCAGGGTCAGGTGTAATATTGAAATCGCCACAAATCACAAGTAGGCCCAGTCAGTGCACATTCACCTTTTTCATCAGTTTGTTAAAGAAGTGGACCTGTTGTTTGTTCGGCGAATAGACATTAACGATTGTATAAGTAACAGAGTCTAGGTCGCACACTAGAATAAGAAATCTGCCCAAGGGTTCTTGAATTTGAGTGTGTAAGGTAAACGCTACAGAGTCCCGGATAGCAAATAAGACACCTTTGGTTTTTGAGTCCGCATTAGCTGTGAACACATGTGGGTAGCTCCTATGAGAACATCTCGGCGGTGCCTTGGTGCTAACATGCGTTTCCTGGGCACAAAGAACATCACTATTGTGCAAAAGTGCTTCAAGGATGTCACTGTATAGGTACGGTTATCTTTAGTGACAGAAAGTTTCGTCGGGTAACCCCAACGATAGATAATCTTGTGGTTGTGTAAAATTTTGGTTACAGAGTTCAAGCTTTTCCTCTTTTGTAAGGTGTACTGAGATAAATCAGCAAAAAATTGCAGATGTTGGTATTGCAAAGGAACTTGCTCCTGCTTCCTCATAGTTGTCATCAACTGTTCCTTTACATGAAAAAAGTGCAATCTGAGTAGCACATCCCTGAGCACCTGCTCAGAAAGGTGAGAAGGCTTTGGTAAGCGATGGATCCTATCAATTGTGACATCTAGATCAGTGAGACTCGGAACAAGATCCTTAAACATGGTAGCAGCATAGAGGCCTAGATCATACTGTAGTACAGACTCAGGGATTCCTCTGATTTTTAGGTTGTTTCTCCTGGACCTGTCCTCCATGTCTGCTAGCTTCGCTTTGATCCATTCTGTGTCAGCTTCTCTATCATCATTAGCATCCACTAGATTTTTTATAGTTGTGGCATACTCCTCGATTTTTGTCTCAATGTGGTTCACCCTATTCCCCACCTCCTGAATTTCCCCAGTCAAGAGGTGCATACAGGCTGCCATGTCAGACTGTAGGCTGCTTCTCAGCAATATTAGCATGTCCTTAAGAACTGTATCAATCACAGGTTGGTTCTGTGTGGGGTATGACTCGATCGATTCCGGTAAGTCTTTAGTGTCCTCCCCAGAATCTGAGGCCTGGCTTGCCACCGGAATCGCGGCCAGAAATAATACGCGCTCATCCAGCCTGTGTTTGGACTTCGCAGGGCTGCAGGAGGATGGGGTAGGAGGGAGAGACAGCGGCAGCACGTGGTGCCTTATTTAATGTCCGGTTACCTTTTTTAGAGGTCTTCTTCCTGGCAGGCATTTGCAAGCATTTGCGGGGATATGTAGGCCTCAGTGACATCTTGTCCGTCAACCACTGGGGCCTACGGTCCATCTGCCGCTTCCCGGTCATGGCGACTGGTCAGCTGTGCCCGGTCTGGCGTTCGACGAGCAAGAAAGCCTGACGATGGGCTGTTTAGTGCCGCTGGTGTCCCTGTATTTCTGGAGCTCCGGGCTCAGACGTTCATTCGGCTCCCGCACTAAGCCACGTCCCCAATATATATTTATTTAAGTGCTCACTCCTAAAGCCCGGTACACACTACAAGTTTTTTTTATGTTTAACCCAGTGGGAATGAAAAAAACTATCAGCTCCTGTTGGAGCCGCTGCATTAACCATCTGAAGTTAGTACAGCGATCTCCCATCTTTAAGCTGTTGTGTTCTGACAGGGGGATGCCCCTCCGCCAGAACACTCCGATCAGCACTCTTTGCCATTGGTTGAGAGCACTAATCAGGAATCAGTCAGCTGCTGGTTTTCCAGCATGCTAATTTAACATTAACCATCCAAACGGCTGACTTCTGTCGGACAGACCGACATGTCAGACATTTTTTTTATAACCGGCTGATGTCTCCCGACATTTGGCCCCTGTGTATGGGAATTTAGGTCCTTGTAGACAGACAGTCTACTCATCCAGTTGTTTTGGTCACATCAAGGGATAATATCATGTTTTGGGATGCAGGTTCACCACCACCATGCAAAACCTGCACCTTTTAAGGTTTGTGGTCCAAGCAAATGAATGCAGTAATTCTCCATGTAGGCAGGTGCAGTTTATCCTCATGCAGTTTCTGCATGTGGGTTTAGTGTGCTTGGAACTTAGGTAAGCTGGTTTAGAAGGTCCAATTAAGGGGCTTTTGCATATAAAAGGTCACAACAGCCATATTGACAATCTGATTAATCTGTAGGAAAGCTAAGGAAAGCTTAGGGAATGCTGCTGACAAACTGCTTAGGGAGAGATTACTTTACAGTTTGTAGCTATTGACAGGTATGTTAAAGTAGTTGTAAATCTTTACTGATGTAGGTAGCTTGCGTGATTAAAGTGCACAAAGCAATAGTTGTCAACAGTAGATTCAAGAGCAGCATTTCTTCACAGCACCATAATGCAATTTTTTTTAAGTAAAAATAACAAGCAGACCATTATCTTTGGCCTTAAACCCAATACTAGGGGGGATTCAAACTAAGGGTCAATAGTCTCTGCCTGACCCCCTCTCACTGGCCAGTACATTGATGTATGTTTTGGCACATATCTGGTGTTGGAGCACTCAAACGTGAGTCCCACAAAACTGGGTGTGGGTGCCCAAACAGTGCCCCAAAAAAATTACATTGCTCCCTGAAATATTGGGCAGAATATTGTAGCCAGTGGCCTCTTACTACCATATATTCAGAGTTGATGGCTCGCCTTCTCCCGCTCTCTGTCTGGGTTTAGTGTCAGCTGGGACACAAGTTGGTAAGGACGTCCTCCTTCCCACAGACCTGGCAGCGACACCCCTTACAAGTCTTTGCTCCTCCCAGCAGGATCTGTCCTCTCCCAGGATTCACAGCAACAGCTTTACTACTTCCTTTGTTTTCCCTGGTTTTCCTGGCTGATTCTCTAGGGGGGGGAAGGGTTTAGGGGTTTTCTGACTCCATCTCCGGGCTGAAAATCTACCACATCAAGAAGAGTCTGGTCTTGTAGGTCAAATGACAAGTGTTTTGTACCTGATAGGAGACTGAGTTGATGAGGTCGGCCTCTCTTATATCTCCTGTCCTGGCCCCACAGAGGAAGCCGAAGGACGGGAGGGCGAGTGCCTGATGTGGATGATCCCGGGTCAGCAGCTTGTCAGGGTTCTGGAGACTGGAGTATGCAGCGATGTGCAGAACTGGAGCTGGAGACAGCCAGGCAGGCACCAGAGGGTTTAACAGAAGCCATGATCAAAGACAGAAGCAGAGTCTCAGGAATAGCCAGGGTTGTGGGCATGCGGCAGTGTTGCCAACCTACCAGATTGAAATTTACTGACATGACACCCAAAATTTACTGGCACAGCCAAGTTATTACTGGCATTTTCAAAAGTTACCAAATTACAGCTGTAAGTGCAAATTTCAGTATTTAGGCTATGAATAAATACAATATGCAATTAGCAACGTGATGTAATGTAGATATTAAAGCGGTTCTCCACCCTAAAGCGGAGTCCCGCCAGTCCCGCTGATCGGAACCCTCCCCCACTTTCAGGGGGAGGGTGCAAATGACTTCCAATGGATATGGATCCAATCAGAGCTTAAAGTGGTTATAAACCCTTACTACAGGTAAGCCTATAATAAGGCTTACCTGTAGTTACCCAGGATATCTCCTAAGCTTGCACGGTTTAGGAGATATCCCCTGTATCAGATTGTGCCGACGTCATCGGCACATGCGCACTGAAGCAATGGGCGTGCCATTGCTTCACCTAGTGTGCCATTACAGGCGGCTCCAAAGCACATGCACAGGAGTGACATCATCGTGGCTTCGACTAATCACAGCGCCGGAGCCCACGATACCCTTAAGTAACCCCTGGAGCGATGTCGCCGGCAGGAGCTGTGTACTGGGCAGGGCCCGTGCTACCACTAGGCAAACTAGGCAGCCGACTAAGGCACACTGCTGCCTAGGGCGCCCGGCCACTGGTGTTTCTACTCTCTTCTCTCTGCAGCAAGCAACTAAGTGCCGGGGGAATATCTAGGGTGTAGAGGGGTCAGAGTGCTGGGGGGATATCTGGGGTGTAGAGGGGTCAGAGTGCTGGGGGAATATCTGGAAAATAGGGGGGTCAGAGTTCTGGGGGCATATCTGGGGTGTAGAGGGGTCAGAGTGCTGGGGGGATATCTGGGGTGTAGAGAGGTCAGAGTGCTGGGGGATATCTGGGGTGTAGAGGGGTCAGAGTGCTGGGGGGATATCTGGGGTATAGATGGGCCAGAGTGCTGGGGGGATATCTGGGGTGTAGAGGGGTCAGAGTGCTGGGGGGGCAATCTAGCAGATATATTATATGCACAGGACAGCTTTGTTACTTTATGTATGTAGTATTTTTCCACTGTTTCTTTGCTGTACAGAATCATTGTTCATGTAGTTAATGCGGAGCTCCACCCGCAAAGGGAAGCTTCACTTGTCTGCCTCCTACCTATTTGATGTCTGTTTACCTGCACTGTCTCCATTGTAGGACCCCCGGAGCATTACTTTGCCCAGTGGCCCACAATGCTATTAAGACGGCCCTGGGTGGCGCTACATATGGTATCTAAATGGCTAATAATTGTACTATGGCAAATAGGCTGGCAGAGGCTGCAGACTGCACCGGTGCAGTCAGTTGCAAACATGTCAAAAAAGGCCCCACACTGCAGAGCTTTGTGGGCTGGACCTGGGGATAGCAGTGGCCTGTATCTGCCTTTCCCAGTGAATTTTCTCCTCTCCAATTGATGGCACCAATAGAAGTCTGCCGCCCCATCATCCACCCCCTTCTTATCGTTGGAGCCCACTTTGTAGTAAGCTCCAGTTGCTTGTACATTGCTGCCTTTTGATGTCTGCTAAGAACTGAAGATTCCAGGAGCCGCAGGTCTTGTTCTGATGTGTGGCTTCCATGATCTTCAGCTCTTATCAGTTATTGTCTGGAGTGTGGGCAGGCTCCTTCGCAGCCAGCACTCACAGCAGCAGGCACATGACTACACTTCCTAGCAGCCTGAGCAGCTCACATACATACCATGGGTCTTTGATGTCTGCTGCCAGATGTCCCCCCTGTCCCCCATCTATTGGCAATGTGCTATCTTCTTCATCCTCCATATCTGAAATGAGCAATGCTTGTGCATTACCAAGACTATCCTCCTGCAGAAAGTCAGTCATCAGTAGCAGCAGTTGCAGACAACTGACTGCTCTAATCCTAAGAGAAAGATGAAGAAGAAAGCTTTGTAAGTCACTCAACTACTTCCCGCGCATGTTGTGTTTGTACTGCACACATACACAGGTTCGGTTGGCTCTCCTCTTTCTCTCCTCTTTCTGATCCCCTGCACTGGTGAGGCTGCATTTTTGGGCACTGGTGAGGCTGTATAGATAGACACTTTTAAGGGGTGCATTGCTGGGCACAGGTGAGGCTGCATTCCTGGGCACAGGTGAGGCTGCATTTCTGGGCACTGGTGAAGCTGCATTGCTGGGCACAGGTGAGGTTGCATTCCTGAACACTGGTGAGGCTGCATTCCTGGGCACCTGTGAGGCTGCATTCCTGGGCACAGGTGAGGCTGCATAGATGGACATTGGTGAGGCTGCATTCCTGGGCACAGGTGAGGCTGCATTCCTGGGCACTGGTGAAGCTGCATAGATGGACACTGGTGAGGCTGCATTGCTGTGCACTAGTGAGGCTGCATTCCTGGGCACTAGTGAGGCTGCATTGCTGGGCACTGCTGAGGCTGCATAGATGGGAAACTGGTGAGGCTGCATTGTTTGGCACTAGTGAGGCTGCATTGCTGTGCACTGGTGAGACTGCATTGCTGGGCACTGGTGAGGCTGCATTACTGGGCACTGGTGAGGTTGCATTGCTGGGCACTATTCAGGATGCATTGATGGGCACTGGTCAGGCTGCATTGATGGGCACTGGTGAGGCTGCATAGATGGGCACAGCTAAGCCGTGCATTCTTTCTGTAGCGCATTGCTGAGCCCTGCATTTTTTGTAGCGCACTCCTGAGCCCTGCATTCTTTATGTAGCACACTGCTGAGACCTGCATTCTTTATGTAGTGCACTCCTGAGACCTGCATTCTTTATGTAGCGCACTCCTGGGCTCTGCATTCTTTATGTAGCGCACTCCTGGGCCCTGCATTCTTTATGTAGCGCACTCCTGAGCTCTGCACTCTGTTTTCTCTCTATCTTATCTTGATAAAATTTGGCAGTCATAGCTCAAAACATTATAAGACGAGCGAGCGCCCCCCCCCTCCTGAGCCGTACCAGGCTGCATGCCCTCAACATGGGGGGGTTGGGTGCTCTGGGGCAGGGGGGCGCACTGCGGCCCCCCCCACCTCAGAGCACCCTGTCCCCATGTTGATGAGGACAGGGCCCCTTCCCGACAACCCTGGCCGTTGGTTGTCGGGGTATGCGGGCGGGAGGCTTATCGGAATCTGGGAGCCCCCTTTAATAAGGGGGCCCCCAGATACCGGCCCCCCACCCTAAGTGAATGGATATGGGGTACATCGTACCCCTAACCATTCACCTGGAGGAAAAATGTCAAAGTTAATAAACACACCACACAAGGGTTTTTAAAATAATTTATTTTTCTGCTCCAGTCATATGCTATAATTAAGAACTATGATTAAGAACTAGGGGCCAGATCCACAACCAGCGGGCTTAACTTAAATCTTCCGATTTAAGTTACACCGCCGCAAAATTTCTACCTAAGTGCCCGATCCACAAAGCACTTACCTAGAAATTTGCAGCTGTGTAACTTAAATCCGTCCGGTGCAAGGCGGGCCCAATCTAATGGGGCGAGTCCCATTTAAATTAGGCGCGCTCCCGCGCCGGACGTACTGCGCATGCTCCCGACGCTATTTTCCCGACGTGCTTTGCGTTACGTTACGTTACGCCGAGTTTTGTGAATCGCGACGGGTAAAAAAGAGATGCGGCGGGAAAAATAATGTTAAAAAAAAAATTGACAGCGACGCGGGAAAGAAGGGTATACTTTTACATGGTGTACTAAGTTTACACTTTGTAAAAGCAGCCCTAATTTTGCGACGAGAATTAACAAAGGGAAAAACCTTTGTGGATCTCCGTAAGTGCTAATTTGCATACCCGACGTGGAATTTCGACGAGAAATGCCCCCAGCAGCGGCCGCGGTACTGCATCCTAGGATCCAACAGTGTAAAACTATTACACCTGCCGGATCTTAGGAATATCTATGCGTAACTGATTCTATGAATCAGCCGCATAGATAGAAACAGGGATACAACGGCGTATGAGCAGATACGCCTGCGTATCCCTTTTGTGGATCTGGCCCTAGGTAACAGGTAACAGTTTGAAACAAGTCAGCCTGGCTTTTTAAGTCTCTGTATAATGTCCATATTTGTTTCCATAAAAGTCTGGTTTAGGACAGCAGGTGCTGTCTGCAGGGCCATCTTAATAGCATCATGGGCACCTGGGCAAAGTAATGCATTGGGACCCCTGCCAGCCTGTCACAAGTTTACGCACCTACTCAAGAATTAATGTATAAATAGTTGATAGAATTAAACATATACATATATATATATTAGTACTTTCAATAAAGAAAACATGCCATAATTCTAAGACTAAATCAACACAAAGAGCACAGGGGGAGGCGGAAGGGCATCAGGAGGGCAACGTACAAGTTCTGGGATGCCACTCAGGACAAGGCCATCATCCTGGGAAAACTTAGTTAAATGCATGACTATCCTAGTAGATATGGCAAATATGATGTAATGCAAGACTACCATGGGGCCCCCATGCACCTGGGGCCCCTGGGCAGTGCCCAGGCATTAAGACAGCCCTGGCTGTCTGTTCTTGTGACCTGATACTGTACCTTAAAAGAAGGACCTGCCATGCATTGCTGAGCCATGGAATCCTGGGCTTTTTTATTAGTGATTCACAGTTTCATCCTGTTATATGTATTTATATATCATGCTTTCAATACACACATCCTACATTTTATTTAGTATAAGAGTTTAATTACAGGTTATTGTTGGTACACTAAGGCCCCATACACACGGGAGGATTTATCCGCGGATACGGTCCAGCGGACCGTTTCCACGGATAAATCCTCTCAAAGATATCCGCTGATTTCGATGGGATGGAGTGTACACACCATCCCATTGAAATCCGCGCGGAAATCCTCTGGCGATGACGTGTCGCGCCGTCGCCGCGATTATGACGCGGCGACGGGCGCGACGCTGTCATATAAGGAATTCCACGCATGCGTCAAATCATTACGACGCGTGCGGGGAATCCCTTTGGACGGATGGATCCGGTAAGTCTGTACAGACGAGCGGATCCATCCGTTGGGATGGATTCCAGCAGATGGATTCGTTGTGCAGCACAACAAATATTCGATCTGCTGGAATCCATCCTAGAGGAGATTTCTCCGCGGAAAGAGATCCGCTGGCGTGTACACACCATAGAATCTATCCGCAGAAACCCATTTGCTGGGATTTATCTGCGGATGGATTCTATCGTGTGTATGGGGCCTTACAAATAATTTTTCTGCCAAAATGTGATAAGGACACCCTACATATATTTTTGAATATCTGACAATGTTCATCCTACAAATAATTTTCCACTCTAAATTATTACATTTCCAGGATGTGAGGTTGTCTCTGAAATCAGGCCAGGATTCAGATCTTTCTCGGAAGCTTACAGATAGAAATTTCTACTTTTTTTTTTATGTTGGCAAACAGCACTTACCACTAGATAAACCTTTAAGCAATGCTTTGCATACATTTTCACCCTCTTTGGACATTTGGACATTTTTACTCCATCAGAAGTCTTATAGATGTTTTAGGAGCCAAACCTCTTGCAATAAAAAGTATCACATGATCTATAAATAAATGCCTAATTCTGGAACCCCTAGTATCTGTTTAAGAACACTAAACAAAGAGTGTAATGAAGAGTAAAACATCACTAATTATGGTTAGTTTAATATTAGGCTTTAATTACCTATTGTGTAACAGAAAAAAAATCTTTAAAGTTGTGGAAATATAATTATAAGAATTAGCCAATCATGGGAGGGCTGTACCAATATGCCAGTTCAAAATAGAAGCCAAAGTCAAGGTCTTCGAATTGAAAGGAAGCAAGTTTGATAGATACTGGGCTGCCTGTATTTGAGATGACCTGATTACATTTAAAGGCATAGGCAAGCATGTTGTGTGCCTGCTCTTACAAAATAGCAAAAATTAGTTAACATTTTTTAACGCAAGAAATTAGTTTATTAAAGTGGTTGTAAAGGCAGAAAGTTTATTTTATTTTAGTGCAAAAAGACTTCTGTGTGTAGCAGCCCCCCTCAGCCCCCCTATAACTTACCTAAACCCCATCTAAATCCAGCGATGTTGCATGAGAGACTCAGCTGACCTCAGCTCTCCCTCCTCATTGGCTGAGACAGCAGCGAAGCGCCACTGCTGTTAATCAAAGTAAGTAAGCCAATGGGGGGAGAGAGGGGGCGGGGCCAGGCCGTGGCTACGTGTCTAAATGGATACAGGGAGCTACGGCTTGGCGCAGGTACCCCCATAGCAAGGTGCTTGCTCTGGGGGCACTCAACAGAAGGGAGGGGCCAAGATCACCAAAAAGGAACCCAAGAAGAGAAAGATCTGGGCTTCTCTGTGCAAAACCACTGCAACAGAGCAGGTAAGTATAATATGTTTGTTACGTTTAAACAAAACTTTAGTAACTCTTTCTCCTGGATTGAGGCAGTGTATAGGGCCCCAGTGGCCCGGGTGCGTACTGGCATGGTTCTGTCACCACTTTTCTCACTAAATAAGGGGACGAGACAGGGGTGCCCCCTGTCCCCGGGGCTTTTTGCATTAGCGATTGAGCTTATGGCCACTGTCATTCGCTCTCCACATGAGATTCAGGGCATCAGCAGGGGCCCCCCTTTCAGGAGAAGGTGTCGTATGCCGACGACACTTTACTGTACCTCAGAGATGATGGGGTCTCTTTACAGGCAGCCCTGTCAGTTATAGATAGGTTTGGGTGTAACTCTGGGATTTGTGTGAACTGGGGAAGTATGTCCTCTTCCCGCTACACACGGGGTTGGATCCCTTGCGCAGCTCCGGAGGGTGTCCCAGTTCAAGTACTTAGGGGTTGAAATACATCAGGATCGGAAAAAGTTTATTTCCGTTAACTTGAGCCCAGTAGTCTCGCAGCTGTCCCAGAGGTGTTCCACGTGGAGGTTCCTGCCCCAAACTCTGGTGAGTCGGGTCAACTTGATCAAGATGTCAGTGCTACCTAAATTTACCTGCCTTTTCAGGCAGGCCCCTGTTCCTATTCCCTCTGTTTTTTTGAAACAGTTGGATAGTATAGTCGTCTCCTTTATTTTTAAATGGGAGGGTTCCTAGAATTGCGAAAACGACTCCAACTACCTGTTACACTGGGTGGCCTGGCTCTACCCTGTTTTATAAAATACTACTGTGTGGTGGTTCTGGTAACAGTTAAGTGGTGGCTATCGGAGGACCCTGCTAATCCCTCACCAACTTTGGAGGCGGCGTTGCTTGGTTCTTATTCGGAGCTGAGGAACCTAATACATAGGGGTCCCTGATCTAACCCGAATGTGACCTCTCCCATGTGAGCGACCCTTAAAGTGTGGGACACTGTTAGTAAGGCATTTGGGGAAACCGCTGTTTGGTCCCCAGTAACCACGCTTTGGGGCAACCCCCGTTTTTGCCCCACTTTTGTTTCATTCCAGATCCTGTAGGGTGGGCCAGGCATGGGGTCACGACCTTGGGGGGACATAGTAACTCACGGACAGCTGGTTGCATTTGATGATCTAAAGAGGGATAGGGGTCTCCCAAACCACATGTTTTTTTGATATCTCCAACAGCGCCATGCTTTTTGTTCACAGTTTCCCTCATCAGTGGTTTTGGAGATGTCGTATGTGCAGACGGTGCTCCCTTCCCCGGACGGCGAGAAAACAGTTTCAACTTTATATAATATGTTTGCCGCCTTGGACACTACTAAGGTTTCGCTGGCAGAGGGTCCAGCTCCAAGTTTGAAAAATGATGGGCCCCTTGGCTGAATGTTTCGGGTCTGGCCCCGATAGATTTGGTGTATGACCGTCTATTTTAGAGATGTGTGGAGGGGGTGAATTTCTATGCTCTGATAAACTACTGGCTGGCTAGCACAGGATGTACTGTATTAAGGTGTAGGGGTTCGGACGGGTATGCGGGTAATTGTGACTTGACTGCTGGGGAAGTGTGCTGGGTAGGGACAATTGTATTTAACGTTTTCCTTTGTTCTTTCTTTTCTTGTGTACCTTTTTTATGAAGTATGGGGGTGCTGCGCCACACCGATTGAGTGTAATGCTTTTGCTCTGAAGCTCTTTGCTTGTACTGTCATTTTGGTTCAATAAAAACCTTTGTTTGAGAAAAAAAAAAGGGTTTCGCTGGCAGCGGGACATTCCGGAGCTGGTGGACGATGACTGGGAGGAGGGAGTGCAACAATATTTGCCCCTTACGATTTCAGTGCGGGATAGATTCATTCAACTAAAATTTCTTCACCATGTCTATTATTCCCCGGTACAACTAGCTAGAATCTACCCTGACCAAACAACGAATTGTCCCAGATGTGCAGCTGACCATGTGGACTTCTGGAAGACAATTCTGGCCGACATTAACTCTGTAAGTAAACTTAATGTCCCATATAGCCCCATCCTTCTCCTGTTGGGGGTGTGTGACTTCCTTGAGGCCCCGCAAAGGAAAAAACTATTTGTCTTTTACACGGCATACTATGTGAGAAAGGCAGTGTTACTGCAGTGGAATCAGGCTCAGCCACCCACTAAACAGCTCTGGCAATCCTTGGTGAATAATGCCCTCCCACTCTACAAACTGACCTACCTGGGCCAGAATTGTCCATAAAATTTGGGCAGCCTGGGTGGAGGCAAAACATCTGACTCTTGCATAGGGTTGGGTGGCTCCTCCTTCCTCCATCGTCATTCGCTCTTCCTATGGCCCTCTTTGCTACTTGTACTGGTGTATGGGATAGGGATTTCACCTGGATGGTGTCAGTGCAACCCACCCAACCCTCTCTCTTCTCCAAGAAGATATGTACACAGACTTAGCAGTATTTGCTTTTAAATTATAGATCTAGTGTTGGTTGCATTTACTGTTTAAATCTATAACCACACTGTTATCCATGCTGAATACTTGGTCTATGTTCGTATCTGTAACCCTCATGTTTATGTTTGTCTGTACAAATAAATAAACTTTATGTTAAAAAAATATATATATATAAATATCACATATGATATTCATGAGTGAATCTAATAATTGATGACAACAATGAAGATAACAGATACTGTTTCCACATTCAACACATTTTACAGGCAAATGCCTGCTTCTTCTGGAAACTTCAACATGTGGATAAAATTAAAAACAATACAGGAACACCTTCATGGGCGAGCCAGTGAGATTGCTGTGCTACAAAACTCGGGAGGGATGGGGGGATCTTCAGTGAAAGGATGGCCTTGGCCAACAAATGGCCTTGGCTGGAAGATATCCCCTCTAGTATCCTCCATAATGTATGTTGTATCAAACAATAAGGTTCTGTTCATATATATTGCGAATCGAATGTACTTTACATCACATCTGATTCACATTACATGTGAACCGGCAGCCTTCTCAAGGCAGCTGGTTCACAAATGTGTGAGGTGGCCGTGGTGCAGTTTTGAAAAGAGCCCTGTACTTTTTTCAGTCCGGTTCAGGTCTGATTTTATAAAACACTGAATAGAACAGCACCGGACTCCCACATTGAAACCGTGGCCACAAATACTGTATGTGAACGGAGCCCTAAAGTGATTGTAAAGTCCTGTTTTTTTTAAAGTTAAAAACATGTTATACTTACCTGCCCTGTGTAATAGTTTTGCACACAGCAGCCCGGATCCTTTTCTTCTCGGGTCCCTCTTCAGTGCTCCAGGCCCCATCCTTCTGTTGAATGCTCCCACAGCAAGCAGCTTGCTATGGGGACACCCTAGCCGAGCCACAGCTCCCTGTGTCCATTCAGACACTGAGCCATGGCCCGTCCCACCCCCTTTCTCTCCTCATCAGCTGACTGACTTTGATTGCCAACAGCGGGAGCCAATGTCACCATGTTGCTGTCTCAGCCAATGAGGAGGGCAGTCTAATGCCGCGTACACACCATCGTTTTCTGCGATGGAAAAAAACGTCATTTTCAAAAACGTCAATTTAATTGACCGTGTGTGGGCAAAAACGTCGTTTTATGTCTTCTAAAAAACGACAGAAAAAAATTGAAGCATGCTTCAATTTTATGTGTCGTTTTTGGCCGACGTCGTTTTCTGTGTTCTAAACATTGACCGTGTGTACGTAAAAACGTCGATTTAAGCCCGCGCATGCTCAGAAGCAAGTTAGGAGACGGCAGCGCTCATTCATGTAAAACGACTGTTCAGAATGGAATCAGCACATTCGTTAAGGTGTTTTTCAGCTTATAGACAAGAAAAGAAAGCGCTTCTTTAACCCCTGCTTTTAACTGCTACCCAGAAATGGACGTTTGTTGCGGCTGATCTTGTTGCATAGTTATGACAAGCTTTTAATTAGTTTATTTCTTGTTTGATAATGTTTATGTTTGTGTTCTGTTATTTAGTTGTATCTTCCATCTTAAACATTTTAAATATATATATTGGTCCACCTTTTATTTTTTTTTTAAATTTTTGTCACCAATTTGATTAGTAATCTCTATTTTGGTTTTATTTAGGAGTGTGTGAAGTGTCTGCAACAACCTAATTTTTTAGTTTACTCACCCACAAGCATGTTTTTTTACCTTGTTAATGTTTGCATTATTTATTTTGTAATGGGTCTGCCCACTCAATACTGATCTCTCAAATCTACAATAAAGAAACATGTTGAAATTTGGCTGAAAAATTTATTTTTATTTTAGTCTTCATAAAAATTTTGAAAAAAAAAAAGTGGCAACCCAAAAACACAACATAATAAAAACAAAGATGCCAGGGTAGGCAGCACTTTAGAGCATGCTTGTTTTTTTCTGAAAACAAGGGTCCCCGAAGCCACAAATACAGCCTGTGAGTCCACATAAAAATTCCATCAGGGGCACCGTATTATTTCTTCGCCCTTTTCTTCCCAGCAGCCTTCCCTGCAGTCTTCCCTGCAGCCTTCCCGGTAGCCCGAGTCCTTGGGGGCTGGGTTCCTGGAGGAGATGAGGTGGCAGGAGCCATAGCAGCCTCATGAGGTGGAGAAGCAGGAGCAGGTGGAGGAGCAGGAGCAGGTGCAGGAGCAGGAGCAGGAGCAGGAGCAGGAGGAGCAGCAAGGACAGGAGGAGCAATCCGCACAATGTGGGTGTCGTCATCGAGCTGCCCCAGGGATGCCATGGTTATGGCTTCGAACATGAGGAGTTCGCAGCGCACACGCTGGCTCTGCTCCAGATTGTACATCTTGGCTGCAATGAGCGCTGCGAACCCCTCAACTTCACTGGGTGGCTCTCGGATGGCTGCAGTAGCTTGGCGAAGCAGGCCCTGGGTCTCCTCCTCCATTTGTCGCATACTCCTGAGCCGTTTATTGGGATTGCGGAATGGAGGGATCCGGGAGATGGTATCCCGCCGGCGTGCCTCCTGGGTCCCACTGGGGCCTGCCACCTCCTGGCTCCCAGTGGGCTCTGCCACCTCCTGCCTTGCAGTTGGCCCTGGCTCCTCCTGGCTCCCTGTGGGCCCTGTCTCTTCCTGGCTCCCTGTGGGCCCTGGCTGTTCCTGGCTTGGGTCTGCCTGTGTATGAAAAAAAGGAACATATGTTATTTGTGTTTGTCATTAATCACACACATTTTTACAATCATGAGTGATGCAAATTGAATGTCAATATATATTACACACAGGGTCGCCATCCTTAATTATGTGGCCCCTTAAACACCTTCAGACATGGTCCCCCTGGAATTATGTGGGTTGTTGCATGCCTAATTTAGTAAATAAGTGGCCTTTTCCCCAAAAATTAATTTAATCAATTTAGTGTCAACTAGATAGTACTCAAAAAGGGTGTCTTCCATCTGGGACCCCTTGCAGGTGTATTGCGTTACTCCCCCCCTACTGGCCTATCTGAAAATGCCACCCACTCCTTCATCAACATTATTAATTTGCCCATTTTGACCCCATCATGTTTTCCCACTACTGACTATTGATCCTATCCCTAAACTTACGAGATTCACATAGAATTTAGAACAATAGTAACATACATTTACCATTATTACTATACTTGTCATATACTAACTAAATTCAAACAAAAAACACATACCATTCTCCACGGCTCACAATTGGGGTCCTCCAGGAACTCTTCCTCTTCCTCCGAGCTTGTCTGCTCTTGTCTGCAGGGAACACTGGAGGATTGGCTGCTGGGAAGCTGGGAGCTACCTCTTGGGGGAAGGGTAGACATGGATGTCCTGGTCTCAATGTGGTCGTCCAGGAACTGCAGCTGACTATAGTACCACAGGGTTGGTTTGTATATGGAGTCAGCTGCAGCCCCAGACCTCATTGAGGCCAGGACTTGGACCCGTTGGGCCCTGTAGGTGCCCCTGATGGAATTGATTTTATTTTTCACAGTGGCTGTTGTGGCGTTGGGGACCCTTGTTTTCACAAAAACAAGCATGCTCTGTCTAGCTTTCTCCCTGGCATCTTTGTTTTTATTTAGTGTGCTTTTGGTTTGCCACAGAACTGGATGTTCCTTCCATTTTTGGATGAAGTCTGTGAGGAAGTCCGCATCCTTGAAGGCATCCATTCTTTCTGCACATGAAACAGAAGCCAAAACATAATGTAATTAAAGGCACTAGCTTACTTCCCCTAACTAGCCCACAAACTCATTCCCTATTCACTATAATAAAGTCGGAATTAAAAACTTACGTCTCGTCGTTAGGAAAGATCGGGAATTACAACTTCTTCCACAGACTATGCAGGCCGTTTCCAAACACGTCCCATCCCTTTTACACTACGCACGCGTGACGCTCCGCACGACACCCCGCCCCTGACGTTCGGTATCGTCCTTTCCACGCCCCTTCTCTGTCGTTTGGTGAGTGAGAAAAGATGGACAACATGGAGGTGTATTCTAGCTCTAGCCAGGAGGCAGGCCAGGCCCAAACACGCCGCAGATTCCGCTGCAGAGCCTCCAACATGAGCTTTAATGAAATGGTGGAGATGGTCACCATATTGAGGAGGGAGGACTATGATGCCAAGCATGGCCCCTACATGCATCCCAATAAAGTAAAAGCACAAATTATGGAGAAGGTCATCCGTAGGCTCCAGCGGAAGTTTGGGAAAACCAGGAGCAGAGAGCACCTGCACAAAAGGTGGTCGGATTTGAAAAAAAGGGAACCCCACCAACTTTACCGAATTAATAAGGTGATTCGAAGAAGAAGTAAGTTTTTTCCATGTGTATTTAATTATTTTGGTGTGTTCTTTGTGCCATTTTTTTTTTTGTGCCAGGTTGACCATAAAATGAATATTATGAATGTGGACGCATGATGCAGTCGTCGTAGTCGTCGTTCATTCGGTGACTTTCAATAATCCAATACCATATTTACGAGAAATGGCATCATGCCTAGTTGGCATGTGCAAAGGGGAGTTGAAGCACTGTATCTGAACAAAAATCGTAAATTGAGGAATTGTGGGCGAATGAACGACGACTCCTATGACCAATTAGTCGACACAAATATGAAAGTTGTGACATTTTTGGGGCTTAAAAAAAAGGTGTATTCAATTCTGGAATAGATGGAAATGTGTTTCAGCTTATTTTAGAAGAAACGTAAATACCTTGAGATTCACAAAAAGGAGCGTTTGCTACTCCTTTTTTTATTGAACATGTGTACTCAGTAGCACAATTGTTTGTCACAATCACAACCTATGTTGGGTCACACACAGGGGTGAGCAGATCCAGGGGAGACTTGTTTAGCTTACATATCTAAACTTAAAAATTGTGTTAACTGATTTGACATTACTTTGTGAATGGATTAAATATTGGTCTATTTTATTGATAATTGTTTAAAAATCAACAATAGTGACCTTTTGTTTAGCATTTCTTATTTTTTGGGTGTCATTTCAGGCCGCTCGTAATGGTTGAACCTCATGTTTTCCCTTTCTTCAATCTTGTAGGGCACAATGAAGCACAAAGGCAGGAGGCACAAGCCAATCAAGCCACACCCCCGAGGGATGTAGAGGAAGAGGAACCTGCCTCAACATCCGGTAAAGTAACATCTACCACATTTTCTGTGAATATAGATATAGGCATACAATCTTTTAACACATGTTTTGGTTCCACATTTCAGGAGGAAATCGGGCTGGTCAGGGACTGGACACGTATAGTGCCCAGCTCCTCATCGGCGAGGTTCTCACCTGCAGGGCCCAAGTTGAGGACATACGTCTGGCCTGCCGTGAAATACGTCACAAAGCAAAGACGCTGGAACGGCAGCTTAAAAATTTTATTAATGTTTTGGGGAGGGTTTAATTTTTGGTGTATTTTCTTTTTTCCTTGAATTTAAAAAAAAAAAAAAAAAAAAAAAAAATTATATTTTGTAATAATCAAAAAAGACCAAAAAAATAAAATAATTATATTATATTTTGGAATAATCAAAAAAGACCAAAAAAATAAATAAAATATATTATATTTTGAAATAATCAAAAAAGACCAAAAAAAGAAAAAAAATATATTATATTTTCTAATAATCAAAAAAGACCAAAAAAACAAAAAAAAAATATTATATTTTGTAATAATCAAAAAAGACCAAAAAAAAAAAAAAAATATATTATATTTTGTAATAATCAAAAAAGACCAAAAAAATAAAAATATTGATTTGTTGTACTAATCAAAACTAAAAAAGTAACAAATAAATAACATTTTGGACTCCAAACAATTTGTGTGTAGTTATTGGTATCAATGCAGACTCATTCAATTACTCAGGCATATTTGTAGAGTTATTAAGATTTAACACTCATGGGAATTTATTACATCCCAAACACATGGCTGGATGAGAACCTACGAAAAAGAAACATTACCCCCCAAAACTTACAAATAACTAAAATCAAACAAATAAACACTGTTTCATCAAACAAAAAGTAAATTTATTTTTTTAAACAAGATCAGGCATTGCAATGGCCCCCCTCCCCATAAAATAGTCCACATAGGATTGACGCACTGCACGTGCGGTTTGGGGGGCCAAGCCTCTATGGCTAGCCTGATGTCCCGGCTCCGGAGCCACAAGATCAGCCTCATCAGGCAATACCGTCAGGTACGTTTGAGAATTTCTTTTCAAAAAATTGTGCAAAATGCAACAAGATAGTATGATATAATTCCACTTGTATTCCGCCATGTTTATTGCTGTTAAAAACAATCTGAATCGGCTGGCCATGATTCCAAAGGCATTCTCTACCACACGTCTTGCTCTGGCCAGCCGATAATTAAAAACCCTCCTCTCATGGGTGAGGGTGCGTACGGGAAATGGCCTCATGAGGTGGGGACCCAAACCAAAAGCCTCATCTGCTACAAACACGAAGGGCAGACCCTCTTCGTTCTCCTCCGCAGGTGGCAATCCTAGGTCCTCCAACCGAAGCCGTTGTGCGAACTCCGTCTCCGCAAAGACACCGCCGTCCGACATCCGGCCATTTTTCCCAACATCCACGTACAAAAACTCATAATTTGCAGAGACCACCGCCATCAAAACAACGCTGTGGAACCCCTTGTAATTGAAGAAATGGGATCCACTATGGGGTGGGGGCACAATGCGGATGTGCTTGCCATCAATGGCTCCTCCACAGTTCGGAAAGTTCCAACGCTGGGAGAAGTCCGCTGCCACAGTCTGCCATTCCTGTGGCGTGGTGGGGAACTGGATAGAAAGAAAAAATAAAAAACATTAGAACAAAGATTTTAAACAGAATATAGCTAAAATTACAAGGGATCCCACCAACAATTCAACAAAAAAGGTTAGTATTAAAAAATAACATGTGAACAATTAAGCATATTAATCACCCCCCTCTGATGTTGAAAAAATATATTTAGGGGGAGTGGGGCTCAAGATGAGATGAGAAACAACCCCCCAAAAAATATCTACATAAGAAAAATAATTATTAGTATGTATTTCAAAAATCTAGGGGGGGGGGGGTTTGGACAATGGAGGCCACAAATAAACGGGGATATAGGGACACACAAAATGCAGCACTACAATGGAGGCCACAAATAAACGGGAATATAGGGACTATGCTAGGTGGGTTTGCCCACAACATAGAATGATGGACAGGTTGGCTAAATTAAATAAACATGTAGGGCTTTACTAATTGTGTAGAACAGCATACATAGAGACAAAGTGAGCATTCTGAGCATATTAGAAAAGTATTTTTTTTTTTTTTTTTTTGGGAATTAGTTTGACCATTGAAAGAACACCACTTACCTTAACATAGTCCTCCTGAAGAACCTGAATGATGGCCGAACAGGTCTCAGGGATTATGAGGCCCAGAGCCTGGGGGGAGATGCCCGTCGAGAACTTCAAGTCCTGCAGACTTCTCCCTGTTGCAAGGTAGCGCAACGTAGCAACTAGCCTCTGCTCAGCAGTGATGGCTTCCCGCATAACGGTGTCCTGCCTGGTGATATATGGCGACACCAAAGCCAAAAGCTGCTGAAATACGGGGTCAGACATCCTAAGAAAATTCCTGAAATCATCAGGGTTATTTTCTCGGATCTCCCGCAGCAGAGGCATATGAGAGAACTGGTCCCTGCGTAGCAACCAGTTCTTGGTCCACAACCTCCTCCTCACCCTGTTCATGGACCGTCGCTGGGATGCAGCACACATCCTAACAACAAGCACAGCACGATCTCGGCGACGAGTTCGTACCCGCAACATGGCTAGAAAACGGTCGTCAAATCAGATCAGACTAAAAATTACGCCCTGAAGTAAAGAATGGCCTTTGAAGAACGACCTGCTAAACAGCACCGTGCACACCAAACGTAATGCCTAAACAAATACGTCCTTAGTACAAGCACTGTATCACAGATCCGACAACAAATAGACAAACTGTACGACAGAAAACGAAATTTAAAGCACAGTCACTGAAAATCACGAATCGTATCTCACCAAACTTTTACTAACACGCAGCAACACGATATCAGCAAAAGAGGCCGTCTTCCGCATGGAAACGACCCTTTATAGTGACGTCGTGCGTGATTGACGGAACTGCGCTGTGCTAGAGCGTTGTGAAAAAGCGATGGTGTGTATGCTACGTCGTTGTTCAAATTGAAGTTTGAAAAATGACGTTTTTTTAAAGCACATAAAGCGTCGCATTTTTCCATCGCAGAAAACGATGGTGTGTACGCGGCATAAGGCAGCCAAGACACTCCTGCAACATCACTGGATCTAGAGGGACCTCAGGTAAGAGGGGCTGAGGGGGGGGGGGGCTGTGCACATAGAAGGCTTTTTATCTTAATGCATTAAGATAAAAAAAAACTTCTACCTTTACAATCACTTTAAGGTTTCTTGAGCCTCAGTCCAGGGCTGCGAAACAAATTCACCTCTGTGCATTTATATCAGTGGAATAATGTATTGTGTACTTTTAGATCACTAATTCTGCATCCATGCACCTTGAACCAAGGTGCTAGCAGAATAGAATAAGAGGGTGTCCCACTCATCTAGTCCTCGAATCTGATGTTCTAATGTGGAGTAAGCAAACTGACCGTTTCAGCCTCTTTGAACACAGTTTCAGTGTGCCATGGTGTGACATCTGAACTTGTTGGTATGATGCTAAGACTATTGAGTTAATTGAGGTTATAAGTGGTAAAAGGCAGTTGGCCTAGTACGGCAGAATGTATAAATTCAATCAAGACCAATGGACCAATAAAACTGCATGAGAACAAGGTGAGAAAATACTGTCTAGGTCAAATCCGGTTTTCTCAAAAATGTATAGCTGATAATGCGAATGGTAAGCAGATTGCTTAGCTAAAATGATTAAAACACTAGAGCATAAATTATTTTTCAGCTTTATCACAAGTGCCCTTTGTCAGGCATTGCTTGCCAGTTGTGTATCCATTCTAATAAACATGATCAGCATTAGACAATTCTATTAAGCCTTCTCCCATCTAGGTCACATCCTTGGCTTTTAGCATTTAGTGGAGCATTTGGCTGCTCTGGTTTATTTGCTTGTAACGCTACATTTGAAAAAATAAATAGATCTGTACAGGTTTGGCAGTAATGTTTAACAAAAGAAGCTCACTATCTGCCATGCAAGAAGAGGACAAATAAAACATTATGGTGTTTTATGAGAGTGGACTCATAGGTGCGGGCACCTGTAATCTCTAATGTCAGCTTACAGATAACAGAGGTGTTAGGAAAGAATTCACAATTAGCAAATCTTTATTCATGAATGAGAATCAGTGTAAGACAGATCAAGAGCCTTTTCCAGATATTACAAGGACGCAGTGCTTTCCAGTGCATCAGCTGACTTTTTTAATTGAATCTGATGATTGGTGTCATCATCTGACAATGTTATATTCTGAGATGCCTGAATTCTGAACATGTATGTCACAGTTATAGTGATCTATTATATAACTGGGAAGTATTGTCACTGTGAAGTGTTTTATAGGTAATAATGTACCCCTACGGTAAAATAAAGAGTGTATGAAATGTCACCTGGGAATACCATGACCAGTTTAAAGGCATTTTGCTTACAGGCTTCTATAATAACATGGGAATCCTTTGTGACTTCTAATAGTCTTATATTTTATTAAATGATTTACAATATTGCAAATACTATAGATATCTGTACCACTGATAAATATGTCCTTGTTTTTTTGTTGGTTATTGTACATGTTAATGTAGAGTTTAAGTGTTTCCTCCATAGAGAGTACAGAACGTCATCATTTGTGAGTCATCTATAAAGTTCTGCTTTAAAGTACCTTACATTCACTGTATTTAAAAATATCAACATAAAAGCATATACGGTTTCAAATTGTTGTTATTCAAAATTATGACTATTTTGTTTTTTGTATTCTTCCTACAATGAATTTAGGCCTGTTGCTGTTTGTAAATTGACACAATTGACAATATAAACAGTAAATGTAGAGTAAAGCCCCGTACAGACAGACTTTTTCCATCGGAAATTCCGACCGTCTGTATGCCCCATCGGACTTTTTTCTGAGGAACTCCATTGGAGTTTAGATAGAGAACATGTTCTCTTTTACGTCCGGAAAAGCAAGGATGTCATATGACGTCCAGTCTGAAAGACGAGAGGTTCCCGCCGACGTCATTTTACTATGACTCGGTAGGGAAGAGGTTAAAGCACTGACACCCAGGACAGGGCAGTAGAACCGGCCCTGTTGTACTGGGTCTGCCCCTATCAGCTACACAGCGGGTCCTGGACAACATTGCAGTTCGTTAATGCATTTAAAAAAAAAAATCTAAACTCCTCCCTGCTCCTACTTGCTTATAGAGGGGGGTTGTATCCTTTTTCTGGGCCCCATCAGGTCAACAGAGGGGACCGGGAATGAAGCGCAGTTGAGGGACTCTTTTTTTATTTTCGAAGGGCATGTATATAATGCCGCCCCACTATTCAATTAGTCCTGGCTGGCGAAGTGATACTATGATTCTCTTTCCGACTCCAAGCTGCAGTCCTCACGAGATATGAAGAAGTTGACCAGCTGACAGGGAAGAGCAGGAGGAAAGCGTGGCAGCACTGGACACAGTGAGCGAATAATAGAGCCTAGAATCCTCACTGTGTCCTATTATGTATCTCGCAGCACAGCAGGTTATCAGTATTACAATTAGCACACAGGCAGCACAGTAAGCAGGTGTTCTATCATGGCTCTGTATCACATTGCTGTTGGGTGCTGACTTTGTTTTGGCTGTACTGTATTACAGTCTGTTATATACAGTACAGTCATAAGTTAACAAAGTCAGAACCTATCTTACTGTGCTGCCTGTGTGATTATCATAATGCTAATGGTCATAATAAATGGTGAGGTGCTACTTTACACTTCATTTGGGGGAGAAAAGCTGCATTTTTACTGCCCCCAAACCAATCCCCTTTAACTGCCTCCCGTTGAGTAACGTATAGGTATATCGCAAGATTGGAAGGGTGATATCTTAGTTATCACTACAGCAATGATCAAGATATAATTTTTTATTCTCAAAAAGAATGTTTATTGACACATCTGACAACAATCACAGATACATTGTACTATACCGAACTGTATCAGTCATTCCAGAAAATATTAACATAGTATATAACTAACCAAAAAGGTCTCTCCTGCATTCAGTACAGTTGACATCATTTTACACATTTCCCACCAGGCGCAACTGGGCTCCATCCATCACCCCGGAACTGTGCTTCCACCTCCCACGCCCGCATCTAAACTAAAAGATATAATTTTTTTAGCCCCAGAGATTTTGCATAAAGAAAAAGTACTCCAAGTGGCTAAGAAGCCACTGGATTACTTTTACAGACAGTGGAAGGGAATCCCATAGCCACCTTTACTGCCTTTAAGATGTAACCAGTAGCATACAGCTCCCAGGGCACAGTATAAGGGATGAATGTCATTCCTCCCACCATGTGACTTCAGAAATAGGAAGTGACAAGGGTTTTATCACTTCCAGTTTCGGTCTCATGTAAAGAAGCCATTACCGGCTTGAACAAGCATCTAATCAAACTGATCGTGGTTTGATCAGATGCTTTGGAGGCCAGAGGACAGATATGGGGTCTAAAAGACCCCAGATCTCTCCATAAATAGGACCTGTCATGGTCCATGCTATCACAAGGGATGTTGTTTGATCCTTGTGAAAGCAAAAAAGAAAAATAAATGAAAATATACAGTGTAAGATTTTTTTAATTTGTAATAAAATAAATAAAATACAATCTAAAAGACATTTAAACTGCCCCCCTCCTTTGTGCCTATTGATTGCAAACACACACGTTGGCTCTGCACTTATATGTAAACGGCAACAAACCTGCATGTACTTCGTTTCAAGCCGGGGGCAGGGGTGAGGCCAGGGGTGAGGGTCAAGGGTACAGTTGAAGGGGGCCCCGTCAGGTAGGCTATACGGGGTCCCGTGATTTCTAACAGCAGCCCTGCTGACAACCATCATAGGCCACTCCTTGTGAATCTCCCCCAAATGCTTAATTGGCCTTTGCTTCACAATCCTCTCAAGGCTGTGGCTATCCCTGTTGCGTGTGCACCTTTTTCTACCACACTTTTTCTTTTCACTCAACTCTCTATTAATATGCTTGGATACAGCACTATGTGAAGAGCCAGATTCTTTAGCAATGACTTTTTGTAACTTACCCTCCTTGTGGTAGGGTGTCAATGACTGTCTTCTGGACAACTGTCAAGTCAGCAGTCTTCATGATAAGAGACCATGTAAAGGCTCAGGAAATTAGCTGATTAGAGTGTGACACCACGAGTCTACATTATTTTGTTCGAAATGTTCTCGTTTTCTGATACTGATTTTTGAGTTTTTACTAACTGTGATGCCGCGTACACACCGTAGTTTTTTGTCTTGAAAAAAAACGTTGTTTTTCATCATGAAAATAAAACGAAGTTTTTCCAACTTCATCATTAAAAATGATGTTGCCCACACACCATCGTTTTTGAAAAATTATGAACAAATGACGGCACTCTAAAGGGGAAGTTCTATTCGCCTTGAGGCTGCTTTTAGCTTGTTACTTGTTAGTAAAAGACGATTCATGCTTTTTTGTCTGTTACAGCGTGATGAATATGCTTACTCCATTATGAATAGTAGTTTTACCTCCCGTCTCATAACTTGCTTCTGGGCATGCGCGGGTTTAAATGTCGTTTTTGCCCACACACAATCATTTTTTACAACGCAAAAAACGACATTTTTATAAAACGACATAAAAAATTGAAGCATGTTCAAATTTTTTTTTCGTCGTTTTTCAGAAGACGGAAAACGATGTGAAGCCCACACACAATCATTTTAAATGACGTTTTTAAAAATGTCATTTTATTTCATCACAAAAAACGACCGTGTGTACGCGGCATAAGCCATAATCATCAAGATTAAAAGAAAGAAATGCTTGAAAATATATGACTTTGTATGTAATTAATCTATATATTATATACGTTTCACTTTTTGAATTCAATTACTGAAATAAAATAACGTTTGATGATATTCTAATTTTTTTAGATGCACCTGTACATTCCACATTAATAATTGTACTACCAAAATTCATGTGTGCTGTAAATTGCCACCAGCATTGTTCCTGTTTCATCTTGCTAAAGGCTGCCATTTTGCTAAAGCCTAGAGCCCCTGAGCTGTTGGCAGATCGGCCTCTACATTTTTAGCAGTGCCAAAAAATAGAAAGCAACTAAGCATGTACAGAGCAGGGCAATACAGTGTATTGCTGGATTTTAAACAGTATAGACACTTCATTAATGTTTTACATGGCTATACCGGCAAAAGGGGCAAGCATGAAGTGATTTAGCAGGACTTAATTTTCTGACTAAAGTTCCACTTTAATATAAAATGGTATATAAAAAAAAGAAAAAAGTAAAGCTAATATGGCAACCATGTACGGTGAGCATTTAAAGGCAAGCCAACAATGACAGCTTCCATAGTTTCATTTTAGGAAGTCCTAATCAAGTCAGCATTAAAAAATGTTTTGAGTAAGTTGCACAAATCACAAAGAGGGGAATACACCTAAAACACATATAGTTTGAAGGAAACACGAAAAGTAGAAATAAGAAGACACAGATAAATATAATACACTTTTTTTTTCTTTCCTATTATGTATAAAAGTAAAGGGAGGTAAATCTGAAATACAATAAAAAAAATAAAAAGGGAAAGACACATATTAACCACTTCCTTACTGGGCACATATACCCCTTCCTGACCAGGTGAAATTTCAGCTTCCGGCACTGCGTCACTTTAACTGACAATTGCGCGGTCGTGCGACGTGGCTCCCAAACAAAATTGACATCCCTTTTTCCCCACAAATAGAGCTTTCTTTTGGTGGTATTTGATCGCCTCTGCGGTTTTTATTTTTTGCGCTATAAACAAGAATAGAGCGACAATTTTGAAAAAAAACAATATTTTTTACTTGTTGCTGTAATAAATAGCCCAATTGTTTTTAAAAAACATTTTTTTTCTCAGTCTAGGCGATACGTATTCTTCTACATATTTTTGGTAAAAAATCGCAAGAAGCGTCTGGTTTGCGCAAAAGTTATTGCGCTTACAAAATAGGGGACAGAATTATTATTATTTTTTATTATTTTTTTACTACTAATGGCGGCGATCAGCATTTTTTTCGTGACTGCGACATTATGGCGGAGACATCGGACACTTTTGACACATTTTTGGCGCCATTCACATTTATACAGCGATCAGTGCTATAAATATGCACTAATTACTGTATAAATGTGACTGGCATTGAAGGGGTTAACACTAGGGGGTGAGGAAGGGGTTAAATGTGTACCCTGAATTGTGTTCTAACTGTGTGTGGAGGGGGGTGACTGGGGGAGGTGACCGATCTATGTCCCTATGTACAAGAGACACAGATCGGTCTCCCCTCTCCCTTGACAGGACATGGATCTCTGTGTTTACACACAGAGCTCCACGTCTTGTCCCTGTAGCCGCCGATCCCGAGTGCCTGGCGGACATCACGGCCGCCAGGCACTCGCATCGGCATCTCAGCGATGCCGTATAAACACGGCCAGTCAGAGAAGTAGAACCACCCTGCGGCCGTACAAAGTCGTACGGCCGTCGGGAAGTGGTTAAGGGAAAGAACACACAAAGAAATTAATGTCACATTCACACAGCACAAGAAAATACACATTCACTAATATACCCCCCTAGAATCACTTGCCCTCCAGCTTCCCCCTCTCTCTGCACCCCCCCTCCCCTTCTTTTTTCCTTTTTTTATTTTTGTACTAGCTGAATACCCGGCGTTGCCTGGTCTTCCTATCTTTTCAAATACTTTATTTCTACTGCCAAGGGAGAATCCAGGTTTTCATAACAAAAATATTGGTCTTCCTATCTTAACCTTTTGGGGAGGAAAATCATAGTAATATAAATATACCCATCTTTTATATAAGGGTGTAGGTAAGGGTTAATTTAACTGTCATATATTTTTATTTGGCCTATAAGTAATATGTGTACCAGGTATTATTGAAATATCTCCAGGCGTACAGAAGTTATGTGGGAACATACATTTCCCATTGATTTGCATGGGACTTTAAACAAAAACCCCGACCCTCACAAATGGGGGTAGTTAAGGGATAAATTAACTATCCTATAGTTTAAGTGGACATATAAGTAACATGTGACCAAGTGTTATCGAAATATCTACAGCCGTTTGGAAGTTATGAAGTAACATGTATTTCCCATAGAGTTGAATGGGACTTTAAAGAAAAACCCTGACCATGGCAAATGGGGGTGGGTAAGGGTTAAACCACCTATCCTATGTTTGTTGCTGACATATAAGTAACATGTGTGCCAAGTTTCATGTTAATATCTTTAGCCGTTGATGCTGGAACATACATACATACACACACGTTGAGTTTTATATATATATAGATTATTATCCCCTTTACCCCCTCTCTTTCCCTGGGGAGGAATCGAATAGATCAACGCCTATTATATGAATGTATTACGGATATGTCTTGTCAGTAAGTTTTAGTAAAATGTTATATGTAAAGGAAAATAAAAAAAATAAAGAGAGATTAAAAAAGAAAGTCAGAGAACAGTCTGTGACTTCGTTTTTTTTTTGTTTTATTGAGGGTAATAACTTGGATAGGGATGGTAGGTTATGGGAGGTTATGGGATGCCCACTTGACTTCAACAACAACTTCAGGGACAACTTTTCCTATATACAGTCTCTATATACAGCTCCTCTTCTTCACTCCAGCACAGACTTGCTTGCAGCACCTAGCTGGAACACTGTGTATACCTGACAGTCACTCAGTCAGATGAAGCAATGGCCCATTACAGGCAGGAACCTGAGGCCCCTTAGTTGTGTAGCAGAATTTCAGTGTCCAGCTTACATCACTCCTATGGCTACTGAGCCCAGCACCACCTCTTTAGGCACTGGTAAAACCCACCTGGCAGCAGCTGCCCTTTTAACTAGCCCTTCGGGCTAACTTTTTCCCACAGTTCTCTAGACAGACACTCACCAGCCCACCCGGCTGACTCTCTGGAGAATACTCAGATGTACTGATCTGCTCCTGATGTCCTCTCTCCTTGCTTCCGTGCTTCCAGGTAGGGTTTCCTCCGTGTGTTTTAGAAGGAATCGTCCAGCACCTGACCCAGGCCAGAGGTCACCCCCCCCCCTAGACTAGGGGACATCCTCAAGGGCCACCTCAGCACTCCATCTCCATCTTCCACCGACTGCCCTGCTGGCTTGGCCCATGTCTATTTATGAGGTTATCTCTGCCCCCTGCCGACCAAATGCTGGAGATTGACTGAGGTTTCATGAATATGCATGGCAGCCCCTCTTTACTCACCCTACAGCTCTGAAAGTTTCTACAAATTTCCAGACCAGGGGGAAGTGCCAGAGAGATCTGCCGGATGAGTCATCCAGTCACTGAACCCTGACCCAGATTTTCAGCTCAGGCCCCATACACACGATAGAATCCATCCGCAGATAAATCCCAGCAAATGGGTTTCTGCGGATAGATTCTATGGTGTGTACACGCCAGCGGATCTGTTTCCGCGGAGAAATCTCCTCTGGGATGGATTCCAGCAGATCGGATATTTGCTGACATGCACAACAAATCCATCTGCTGGAATCCATTCCAACGGATGGATCCGCTCGTCTGTACAGACTTACCGGATCCATCCGTCCAAAGGGATTCCCCGCACGCGTCGTAATGATTTGACGCATGCGTGGAATTCCTTATATGACAGCGTCGCGCCGTCGCCGCGTCATAATCGCGGCGACGGCGCGACACGTCATCGCCAGAGGATTTCCGCGCGGATTTCAATGCGATGGTGTGTACACTCCATCGCATTGAAATCTGCGGAAATCTTTGAGAGGATTTATCCGTGGAAACGGTCCGCTGGACCGTATCCGCGGATAAATTCTCTCGTGTGTATGGGGCCTCAGGCTTAGCCCTGAGCTTAAAACTAATTTACCAACACTAACAAAAAACTATCTACATCTAGCACACATATTAGAGGGTGCTACATGGAGATCTCAGCATACAAGTCTACACAATGTGTTGGCACAAAGGGCATTCTTGGTCACTAATCTTTCAGAGCAAGGGTTCAGTATAAGGTCTTTTCAAATGGGGTACAGGCAGCGAACAGCCCACAGTCTTTTCAGCTTCCTGACAAGTGGTTTCTAACACACTTTCCCTGATAGCCACAGGCAGGAACTCCACCCTTAAAGGGTCACTAAAGGATTTTTTTTTTTTTAGCTAAATAGCTTCCTTGACCTTACTGCAGTACTGGTTTCATGTCCTCATTGTTCGTTTTTGCTTTGAAGTAGCTGTAATTCTGCTGTGATCTCCACACTTCCTGGTTGCCTGTTTCCTTATAACCATCGTACTGGGAGATTTTCACGGTGGTCTAAGCTGTCATTACTGTGTGTCTAAAACTCCTCAGAACCAATCAGATTCATTTTAAAAACAAAACACTGCCCTGGATTTGTTGTTTTTGTTCTGTGAGTCTTCCCCGACTCACCTCTCACCCGGAACTTCATGTATGTACCTTTAAAACCGAACGTGAAACTAGAGGCACATTATATGATAGATTAAATTACATTTTTAATCATTTTTAAAAGGAATCAGTTAACTTTTATGTCTCTATACCCTGTAAACAGTCATTTCAGCAAAACATTTTTTTTCCTTTAGTGACCCTTTAAACAGCTCTTCCAGTTTTATCAAAAACCTGGAGGAGCATCTAGGTACCCAAGTTCTCTTTTTATAGCCAGACTGCAGATCCGCACCTAGACACAAATTGAACACCCCATCCATAATCACTCCAAGGGCATTTGAGGGCATTTGTCACAACATCCAGTGTTTTAAATGTAAAGGGTTTCTCAACATGATATAAAGGCAGATGGGATAGTCTATTTTAAAATGTTAGCAACCAATAGCTACTTTTCTTCTCTCCGTGATTACCGTACATCTCTGTAGATGCTGTTACAACAATCCGACTGTAGTGCAAATAGCAGTGAAGATGTTAAGTCGCTGTAGAAAGACTTCTTTAGATTTTACAGTTCCTCAATGTACTTGTATCACCCCTCATGCTGGGAACATAAATAAATCTACACTGGGCCCTGATTACTTATAAGGGAAGATTTTGGTCAGCAAAATTACATAGTGCTCAGTTGTAATTCTTCCTACAGAGCTGAAGGCACAGACTTTTTTTAATCTTCTCAGGGAAAGTGTGCGGTATGCAAGAGAGATAGATGGAGTTGAACTTGCTGTATAGAGTACTGTTCATGCCAAAGTGGGCCTTCTAGATCAGGTTTTAAGTCAGAAGTAAAAAATCAGTAAATGATAAGCAAAAATAATAAAAGCTATGCATTTAAAGCCCCACTCTGCCTTTTAAAAATAAATAGTAATTATGTTGGCTGATACACATATGCAAAATAATACAGTTTTTGTTGTAATATGTACCTTCTTAGCAACACCCCATTTTGTCCTCCGGGTCTGGTCCTCCTTGGTGTTGAATGACAACCAGCATACTTCAACTTGCTTATTATTAGTGCAGATCATCGTGGATACACACCCTACTGAAGAAAAAAGTCAGAAAAAGTGGAAGAAGACTCCAATTGTCACGTGACCACCCAGAATTCTCATAGAATTAATGCATGTATACATAAAGTTTAAAGTTTAAAATATGTGGGGATGCAGGGAGAGAAGGGAGGGGGAGCTGGAGTTTTAATATATAGGGGCTTGGACTTCTATTACCCTGTACTGCATCTAGGTATATATAGTATGCACTGCATAATTCCTAAAGTTACACTGAACTTGTAATATGTAGCCTGCCATTGTAGACAACCTCTTTTGACTAGTCACCTGACCATTACGCTTATCCTTTGGATTCAAGAATTTTAAGTCTGTCCTGAAACAAATCTGCAAAGAAGAAATTCTGGCTTTTTTCCAACTTTAGTGGCCTAAAGCATTTTCTGGATCTGTACAGTATTTTAGCCCGAGATAACCAAGCAACTAGACTGCAAAAGTGGTATGATATTGCAGATATTTTTTTAATGCAATGTTTAGTATTACAGATACAGTATTTTCTTATTTCAGCAGTCAGAGTAGCAGACAAATATTCACAGTTAAGGTTGACCAGGGATGGACTGGCCATAGGGACTACAGGGAGTTTCCGATGGCTCAGTGGGCCGTTTTTTAAAACAGAGATGCTGCTTGGAGGACTTTTTCTAACGCCCTGGCAGCCCCTTAGTGTGAAAGCACTCAGGCTTTCACACTGGGACTGCAGCGGAAGCGTTTTTCAGTCGCTTTACAGGCGCTATTTTTAGCCCAAAAGTGCCTAAAAAACGCCTCAGTGTAAAAAAGGGTCCTACGTTCACCCCCTCTCTTTTACACTCACTCTCTTTTTCTTACACTCACCCCCCTCTCTCACCCACCCCCTCTCACCCCCTGTCCCTCAACCCTCCCTCTCTCTCTCATTCCCCTCTCTCTCACCCTCTCATGATATACAATAATGGATGTAGGGGCCTTTTGGTGGGCGTGATTTTTTCGGGGGGGGGGGGGTGCAGCATTTTATTGAATTAAAGTGGACCGGTCTGGATGAAGTCCAGGGCCAAATTTTTGTCCCAGTCCAGCCCTGAGGTTGACCATACACTTGCAGATTCTTCAACAAACGGTCATATAAACATTCCAATGAAAAAATGTACAAAAATTCTCAGTACATTTGAAGACTTAACGACTGTCATTCAAAAGTATTTCAAAATTTAGTTTGTTTTTAACATTCAATATCAGAACAAATTAACTTTCCTAAATGAAAACCACTGCAGTTTAAACAAGAAAAAAAAATCGGTGGATGAAACATAGGGGAGCGAGCCCCGATGTAGGATGGGAAGAGATGGGAATTTAGAAGGGGATGGGGTTTTTCTCCCCCCCCCCTTCTTTTTTTTTTTTTTTTTCTTTTTTTTTTTTTTTTTTTCTTGTTTTGGGGGAGCTCTAGATGTGCTGAATAAACGGGAGGGGGTGGGAAGTGGGTAGGGAATATAAGAGGACTAGGGATCAGAAGGGGGCATAAACAAGGTTCCCTCGGAACCCTAGAGATGATTAGCCATCAATTAGAAGTTTCGAGGGGATAATATATGTGTAACCCTATGTTTAATTTATGTACAGGCTAAATGTGATGTTAATTTTGTATAATCCTGATCCTAAACAAAAAGAAAAAGAAAGTATTTAAATATGAAAAAAAAAAAAAATTCCATCCTGATTTACTTGTCACTGCAATCAAAAAAAAGTGTTGAATTGACCCCACAAATGGTTAAAAATCAAATGAATGTTCTTGAAAGGAAAAAGCTATCCATAGTTATTTTTGAACAGCCAGCCAGCTGATCAAAAAAAAAAAGAGATTCCCCTATCCCCCTATCCAGGTAGAAACAACTGGTGACTCAATTAACAATGTGAATGCACACCTAGGAGGCGAGCAATGTGAGAGACCTACTTAACAATAAACATGTAACACCTTAATAAACAGATTATAGCAGAAAACCCCTAGTATCAGGTTGCTTTAAGCTGAAGCAAGACCACTCCAATGGTGCCCCAGGCACACACCTCCCAAAGAGTAGTGTTCCCTTAAAATCCAGGGCCCATTGTCAGTAGACAACTTGCAGTCCCCTCCAAAAGCCCCTGCCCTGGTTGGGTAAATAACTTTCTCCCCCATCCAAAGTAGACTAACCAGGTCCCAGACCCCCACCTGGTCTGGCAATGCGTTAGTCGGACAGAGTGAACCCACCATTCTTGGCCACAGGGAATAGTTGTCTTTGGTAGGTGTGGAACAGAAGTCATGGGCTCTCTGTCCATCTGCCAGCACTTTAGCTGGGTGGTCTTTGCCGTTTGGCTCAGTCTGCTGCGTAGGAAAGGGGCCACCTGCCTTGGCTCCCTGAAGCCGTGGAGACACTATAGGTTCTAGGCAAAAGCCAGTGGCACACTGCCCTGTTGCCAGTGCTTCATCTGGGAGTAGGAGCTTCAATACATCAGCTTGTCACTGGGGAGAGGGGCCACCTGCCCCGACTCCCTGAAACTCTGGAGCTGTTGCCGGTGCTGGGTAGAGTTTGGTTATACCCTGATGCCAGCACTTCTACTGGGGACTGCACATCATCCACTATTTGTTGGGAAGTGATGCCTGCTTTCTCCACTCGCAGACTGTGGATCTGTCACTGGGGAGGGAGGACAACCACCTCCTCCCCCTGGTCCTTGGCCTGCCACTGGGTTAGGGGAATGGCTTCCTCCCCTCCCTTCATCTCGGAATATGCTGGGGGGTCAGGACAGATTCCTCCCCTCCCTGGCCCTTCAACTGTCACTGGGGAGATGAGCCAGCTGCTCCAGCCAGCGTACTCTCATCCAGCTTCTAGGAAGACATTTCTTTGGTACTGTCTCTTAGGTGCACGGATCCTTGCTGGGGAGTAAAGACAATTTCCTCCTCTCTGGCCAACTGTTGGGGAGGGAGGACAACCACCTTCTCTCCCTGGTCCTTTGCTTGATGCTGAGGAGGGAGAATGACTTCCTCCCCTCCCTGCATCTATGACTTTTACTGAGGAAGAAGAACCGCCACCTTCTTAACCCGGGCCTTCAGAACTGCTACAGGTGTGGGACACAGGTCTTCGACCCTCTGTCTGGTTGCCAGTGCTTCGGCTGGAGAAGTTTGTTGTAACGCCATAGATGCTGCTGACATGAAACCCCATGTCTCTGTCAGTGGTGTGGGAGAAAAGCCGGATGCCTCTTCTCTCAGGAAGGCTAAAGCTGCTGTTGTTGCTGGGCAGAGCTCAGTGATGTTCTGCCCTAAAGCCAGCTTTTCCACAACTTGGTGCACACATCTGCTCATGCTGGTTTGTGACATCCCAGCCACAACTCCACTTGTCCGCTGAAAAGATCCACTGGCGAGGAAATGGAGTGTTGCCAGGACCTTGATCAGTGGCTGCACTGCATGTGAGTGGTGTGTTGGGCTGGTGATGTCATCATGCAGGATTGTGGCTATTTCCTGGATGGCTTCAGTGTTGAATCTAAAGATTCTTTCCCCCTGGCATGTTGGCATACAGAAGTCTTGTCCTGAAAGTGTGGTTGCTCAGCTTTCCCCGATGCCAAAGACGTTTATGCGCGTTCGGTAAATCCGCTCCCGTGCCCTCCTCCTTCTCCTTCTAAGCACCTGGGCGCACACTAGTTGTGCTATGACCATGCCTGCCCCTGGCATGTTGGCATACAGAAGTCTTGTCCTGAAAGTGTGGTTGCTCAGCTCGTCCGTAACGGTGCTGCTAAAGCTGCTCTCCAGCTGACCTGCACACGTCTGGTCAAGTTGCCCCTGCTTGAGGGGCAAGTTTAGACCGGACGTACAGCTTACGCGCATCGCGTGTAGCCTGCGTCGGGCGGTCGAACGTTCGGGAATCGGCGCATCTCCCTCATTTGCATATTTGATTAGGAAATCAATGGGAGCGCTGGGTGCTCTCGGTGTAAATATTACGCCGCGCATCTCCAGATACGCCAGCGTAACTTCGTTGAGAATCTGGCCCAAATAGTCCAGTGTGCATGAGGCATAACAAGGATGGTATATGTTAAGAACATTTCAACTAAAACATGAGAACAGGTGTCCACCCCACTTCACCTTATAATAATTTATAAGCTTACTGCCAATGTGAATTTTCAGTTATTGTGAGCTTGATGTGTTCTCCTGATTTTCAGGTGTAATTTTCTCTATAAACAAAGGGATTGTGTGTTTTTGTGAGACAGTGGTTTGCAACACTTCTTTACTTGAAGATGCTGCTGGTAAAAAAAAACCATATCATGATGATCCAGAAACAGCAGAGTGTTTCTGGAATGACAACTCTAAAGGAAAAAAATGTTACCTGCACCTTCATTAAGTATTTTTTTATGTCTTTAGGGCACCTCTGACATACAAGGATGTGTTTTGTCATCCTTGTAGCATTTGGAAAAGAATATTTCTTCTCACAATATTTGCATGATGCAGCTTTGCTCTCAGTAGACATTGCACTGTGGAAATGTTTCTACACTCTTAAATCTTAGTGTCACGATTTTGTGGAGTGGAGTGGAGAAAAAGAAAAAACTTTTTACTGACCAGACCAGGGCCGGACTTACCATTGGGCTTGACTGGGCTCAAGCCCATGGGCCCCGCCCAATAGGGGGCCCCCTTTAAAAAAAATAAAATGTATTTTTTTTGTTTTTTTTAGGGGTCCGGAAGTCCCCAGGAGCCCCCAGGGCCCCAGACGGCAACCCCCTCTTTTTTTATATATTTTTTTATTTTTATATATATATATATATCTTTTAAAAGGTTAAAAAAAGATAAACTCATTTGTCAGACAAATTTACCCTTTTACTTATCAATTAAGGCCTGAGAGGTCAGAAACTATCATCTACTGTATCCTAACAATCACCCAACTGTAGCAGGTACAAGATGGATCCCACACGCAAACTAAACTGGAATCTTTTCCCCGCAGTGCCCCCTTGTGGGAGAAATGCTTATTTCTCATTTGAGAACTGTATTGAAAGGTACAGTGTTACTTTTACTGTATGCCAGTATTTGCTGGTAGCTAAGAGATCTTGTAATAATTTAAGACTTTACATAAAGTCGTAGAATTCTTTCATTAAAGTGGAGTTCCACCCAAAAATAGAACTTCCACTTTTGGAACCCTCCCCCCCTCTGGTGTCATATTTGGCACCTTTCAGGGGGGAGGAGGGAGCAGATATCTGTCTAATACAGGTTTTTGCTCCCACTTCCTGGCATATATTACCTCAGTGATCTACGCCACTTCCGACGCCTACTCTGTGCGACCAGAAAACAGCGGAGATCACTGAAGACATGCAGCGCTACTCGCGCATGGGCAGTAGGGAACCGTGAAGTGAAGCCACATAGCTTATTTCCTGATTCCCTCACCGAGGATGGCGGTGGGGGAAGCCGAGAGCCGAGCGATTGCTTGCCTTGGCTGCCAACATTGCGGGCACCATAAACAGGTAAGTGCCCATATATTAAAAGTCAGCAGGAACTGTATTTGAAGCTGCTGGCTTTTAATATTTTTTTTAAGTGGGACCTCCACTTTAAGGTCTTCATCTTATATAGTTTAATACAACCACGATAAACAGTACTTGCGCTTATGCCGGAAGTGACCTATAAGAAGAAGTACAAACAAAGGGGTTCATTGATTCAGAATAGCACAACCTTGCAGCTCTCTAGTCAACATGTACTGAAGACTGTAAAAAGACAAAGAGAGAGGAGAGCGCACATGCTCTGGTGCAAAACCTTTTATTAAAAAGATTAAAAAAACAATAAAATGAATACACACACAAACTTGAGTAGATAGGGCATGTCATCCACTAATTCCACTACTCAGTATGACATGTTTTATGTGTTCAGCTGACACAATATAGAGCTGAAATGACAGATCTGAGTGCAACTGCCACCACACTACATGCCGGGGAAGCCAGTGCTGCCTTCAGTATCACGTGACTATGAGGGCTAGCAGCTGATTGGGTGTATGAGTAATTGCTATGACAATGCGTTTCAGAGGGCATGGCCTCCTTTTTCAAGTCCGCCCAGCATTGTTACATTGATCTTTAAATAGCCTGAGCTTGTGGTGGGGAAATTAACCCTTCATGCTCACACAAAGGGTCGCTAACAAACAATGCTGGGACGGTATAAACAACTTACACAGGATTATTAACATTTGGATCTCTAAATTTAACCACTTTGTGTCAATCCACCATCGGCACTGTTATTACGACAATGCAAGAATTAATCATATACATGTATATACACAAAATTACAATTAAAACCCCTTATCCAAAATTTGTAAATTATAATACAAAAAATATTATACTACAAGAAAATTTACAAATATACACTTGACATAAAAACTTATAAAAAAAATAAATATAAAAGTAAAATAAAACAAAATTAGAAAGATTATACCTCTACCAGGAAATTCTAGAGCGCTTCATGCTTCCCTCTGCTGACCAGCTTTATGGAGACGCTGATTTCATTTTCCAGCAGGACTTGGCAACTGCCCACACTGCCAAAAGTACCAATACCTGGTTTAATGATCATGGTATCACTGTGCTTGATTGGCCAGCAAAATCAACTGCCCTAAACCCCATAGAGAATCTGTGGGGTATTGTTAGGAGGAAGATGAGAGACATCAGATCCAATAATGCAGACGAGCTGAAGGCCGCTATCAAAGCAACTTGGGCTTCCATAACACCTCAGCAGTGCCACAGGCTGATCGCCTCCATGCCACACCGCATTGATGCAGTAATTCATGTAAAAGGAGTCCCCACCAAGTATTAGGCACATACTATACTGTACATGGACATACTTTTCAGTCAGCCAACGTTTCTGTATTAAAAATCTTTTTTTTAATATCTCTTATTTTCTGAAATATTGAATTTTGGTTTTCACTAGCTGTAAGCCCTAATCATACAAATTAAAATAAAGAAATGCTTGAAATATGTCACTCTGTGTGTAATGAATCTATATGATATACGAGTTTCACTTTTTGAATTGAATTACTGAAATAAATTAACTTTTTGATGATGTTCTACAATTTTTGAGATGCACCTGTACATGGGTATATATTCAAATAGCTGGCTGTTTTCTAAAGCCAGATACACGAGAAGGTATCCAGATCCAACAGAATTAACATTTATCACTACCTGCTCCGTAATGTGACGATGCTGAAATCATCTTTATCAGATGAGTAGTATTCAGAAGGGAAGGGGAATAAGAAAAGCTGGGCGGGACGTGAATAATCTAAACGGAAAAGTAGAAATAACTTTCCCTGCAATTTCCAAGAATCGTGGCTGCGCTTTATAAACCAATCCACCTCTAATGGCCAAACTTAATGTGATTTACAGCGCCATCATTACCCTCTCTCCGTTAGTAATTACTTCTAAAATACCAAGGAACCCTGTCCCTTTTTTAATTCTTTCCCAAGGTCCTGCTTCTGATTTACAGCGCACGCCTTGCTGGATTCTCCTATCAGTGCTGACATTTGAAAATATTTATAGCCATTTTTTCATTAATGACTTTCTGAAGGTGACCATCTTTTTAAAACCCCTTCCTCTCTTCAGTGCACTACAATACTGTGACTGTAGCAGCACACACACATATAAATATATGTACTCTGTACATGTTTATATATGTACTCTGTGTATAGAAAACACACACATTTCATGAATATAACTCACCTGTACACCTATAACACACACATCAAATACCTTCAAAACACTCACCTACATAGCCACATACTTTTTTTGAAATTATATTAATATTAGGACTATCATGTTTTCCAGTGTTTCTTCTTGTTTACTTTATTCACAGTGTTCTTTTCAAAGTTTGCATTAACCTACACTGGTGTCTTTTCACTGAACAGTGGTTTAGGTGATGAACGCAAAGGATTGATCATAAGATTCACGTATAACGCCATTAACGCATTTCATGGTTTATGCCTACCTGTGTGGGTATACACAGGAGTTGATATTCTAACAGCAAAAAGACTGTCCACTTTTCAAGGGAAGTTGCACTTTGCAAGGGAAATTTCCCCAGAGCTTAGGTAATTAAGTAAAGCTCTGCTGACTTCTACCAATCTATCAATCAGGTGCAAGCAAAATTTCCTTGCACATTATTATGTATTTTTTGCAAAGTACAATGTCACCACATTCATTAGGCTCTGGGGGAAATTATTTTGAGAAATGCAACTTCCCCTGCAAAGTGAACAGTCTATTTGCCTTTAGTAACTCAACCCTACAGATTAGTGAGAAGAAAACCCAGCGTAAAGTGTCCCAATACATGTTCCTGATGATGTGGCCAGAATAAGCTGCAAAATGTGTTGACTATGATCAATAAAGACCCACTTTTGTCACATACTGTAAGTATATTTCGAGCACGTTCTTCTTTATTGGACTGTCTGCACACCTTCACTACCTGTTTTGGGAGCTCCTCAAACTTCAAGATGTAACTGCCTTCTAGCACAGAACTTTTTGAAAGAACCCTGGCAAGCATCAGGTGTGACCACCCTCTACATGGAGACAACTATGTTCTATGCATGCTCTGCACATAGGTTGCTTGATGTCCACCCGGCCGTCTTGTAACATTACAGTTGTAAGTATCCGTATGCCTAACATTATTTTTATGAACCAGTCTATATGTTGTCCAACCAGTTACTTGTAAAGTTCTCTCCGGGTGGCTTCTTCACCCTTTTTGCTCTTCTACCCTCAGAATACTTCTTATTCATTGAACAGTGAAGGGTTGAGCATATTCATCAAGTACGAAAATGTTCTTATGCAATAACATGCTTTCAGATTCCAGAGTCGGTCATTATTGTCAATGGAGAATATAAACAGCCAGAATATTGAAGAAAATATAGAAGTCAAGAGAAAAGCTTGCAGTTATTGGGATCACTATGGCCACCTATAGTCTGGACCCAGAAAAGTTATATGAGCAGTGCTTTACATAGTTCACATTTTTAAATGGGTCAAGCATTGTATATAGTTTTTCCATGTTAAATGCACAATAATTCAAATGTAAGTGTAACACTTACAAGTATGATGCAGTTCGTTAATACGGTAAAAAGTTACCATGTTGAAGCCTGATTAATGAAGGACAGGTGACTAAAGAAATGTTCCATCCAGCCTGCAGCTTACTGAATACATCATAGGCAAATTCACAGGACTGGCACTTTATGGTAAAGTTCAGAATTAAAAAAAAATAAACTGAAGCTACAATGAGGAACATATTTGGAATTTTACGTGGTTTAAATAAATATGGTGCACCAAGTTTTAAAATTGTAGCCAATATTTAACCCTTTCATGCCTATGCCTATGTATGACATTTGGTGTTTACAAGTTAAAATCCATATTTTTGGCTAGAAAATTACTTAGAACCCCCAAACATTATATATATTTTTTTTAGCAGAGAATCTAGAGAATACAATGGTGATTGTTGCAATATTTTATGTCATACGGTATTTGTGCGGCGGTGTTTTAAACACAACTTTTTGGGAAAAATTTACTTTCATGAATTTTAAAAAAATGAAAAAGTAAAATTAGCCCAATTTTTTTGCATAATGTGAAAGATGATGTTATGCCGAGTAAATAGATACCAAGCATGACACGCTTTATAATTGCACGCACTCGTGGAATGGCGACAAACTACGGTAACTAAAAATCTCCATAGGCGACGCTTTAAACTTTTTTTACGGTTACCAGGTTAGAGTTACAGAGTAGGCCTAGTGCTATAATTATTGCTCTCGCTCTTACGATCGCGGCGATACCTCACATGTGTTATTTGAACACCGTTTTCATATGCGGGCGCGACTTCCGTATGCGCTTTGTTTGCTGCGCAAGCTCGCGGGGAGGGGGGCGCGTTAAATTTTTTTTTTTTGTTTTCTTATTTATTTCTTTATTTTTTCTAATATTAAATTTTTTTTTTTTTTTTTTTTTACATTTTGATCACTTTTATTGCTGTCACAAGGAATGTAAACATCCCTTGTGACAGCAATAGGTGGTGACAGGTACTCTTTATGGAGGGATCGGGGGTCTAAAAGACCTCCGAGCCCTCCTTTGCACTTCAAAGTATTCAGATCGCCGAAAACGGCGATTCTGAATACTGTGTACTTTTTTAAATCCGGCGCCATTGGCATCTGAGAAACCCGGAAGTGACGTCATGACGCCGCTTCCGTGGTTTCAATGCGGACACTGAATCAAAGCCGTTTACGGCTTTGTTTCAGAGCTCGCCGAGACGCTGGAGGCGCCGGATCGTGGATCGGGTCTCCCGGTGGGACGGGAGGCCCGGTCAGAGCGGCGGGAGGGGGGATGTCCCCTCCCGCTCCTCCGGCATAACAACCGAGCGGCTTTTAGCCGCATCGGTTGTTATGTTTGGAAAGCCGATCGCCCGCTCTAAACAACAGTACCGGGATGATGCCTGCGGCTGCAGGCATCATCCCGGTATAACCCCTGAAAGCCGAGGACGCATATATGCGATCCGTCGGCGTGAAAGGGTTATAGCCAAAAATTGGAGATTTTCCTACCCTCGGGGACGGAAAATATAGATTTTATTAAAAACAGGAGGCGAGTATTATGCTATAATCTTTCTTTACTGTCATCCAGCAGCAAGAGAGTTAATGAAAAGAAAAAACGTTACACAGATAGGTATGCAAATGAACATAGGTAGACTGTCCAATCAGGTAAAGGAGTATGTTATAAAGGTGAGGTACAGGTGATATTCTTCCTCTTTCTTGATGATAAAACTAGACTGGAAATAACTTGAACTGGAAACTAATTGGAACAACTTGAACTGGAACTCATTCTTCAATATGTCATGAAGTCCACAGTAGAATAGGCGCATTAAGCTGAAAAAGAATGCATTATGTAAGAGCAAAATAAATCTTGAAGGGTAGGGTATTAGGGTGGGATAATACTCGCCTCCTGTTTTTAATAAAATCTATATTTTCCGTCCCCGAGGGTAGGAAAATCTCCAATTTTATGGCAAACAGGAGGCTCATATTATGCTTGTTCAAAGCTGTATACTCTAGAGCATTAAATAAACGTACAACCTATAGTTATAATACCTTCATAGACACATGAGATTCAGGTCTTAAGTAGAAATTCTTAAAAGTGGATTCTGAAGACCAGTTTGCGGTTCGCATTAAATCTGATAGAGAACCACCTGATTGAAATACCTTAGTGGCCATTGCACCTCTGGTGGAGTGGGCGCCAAATATGGAAATGTCAATGCCTGCCAAATCCATGGTTTGTCTCACCCATCTAGCCAAGGTGGGTGAGGAAACTGGATGGAAGGGTTTGCAGTAGGAAATTAGTAATTGAGATGAGTCAGGGTCTCTAAAAGGTTGAGATTTGGTTTCATAGGTTTTTAGACATTGGACTTCACAAAGGTTTGGATTGAAGGGAAAGGCCGGATAGAAGACCGAATGTAAGTTGGTCTATGTGCGTCTGAAAATGGAAAATTGAACACCCTGGGGAGAGAATTGTCTACGGGATATATCTAGGGCTTTTACATCCGCTACTCTTTTAAGGGAGATGAGACAAAGTAGTACTGTTAGTTTGAAAGATAGAAGTTTTAAAGACAGATTCTCATTATCACCCCAGGAGTTAAGAAAATTTAAGAGGATGAGGATTCTGAAATAGGTCTAGTAGAATAGAAGGGAATACTGGGAGTAATCGTGGGTAGTCTATGCTCATCTCCAGAGCCTGAGGGAACCATGTTTGGGATGGCCAGTAAGGGGTTATCAGAACTATGTTCGATTCTAGGTAACGTGTCAGAAGGAGAGCCCTTGATATTAGAGCAAAGGGGGGGGGAAATCGTAAGATGTTCCTTTCGGTCAAATTTGTAGAAGGGCATCTGTCCCCAATGCTTCTGGGTCTGGACGGCAACTGAAATATGTCTGTCTGTTCAGGCGTGATGCAAACAGATCTATCTGGAAAGGACCCCACAGGGAGTTTTAGATGTTGAAAAATTGTCTGGTTCAACATCCAATCGCTGGAATCTGTTAGATAACAGGGAATTCCAGTCTGCAATGGAATTGGATAGGCCTGGGATGTATTCCGCCTTCAATATAATGATTTTGTCCAGGCAAAAATGCCAAAAATCCTTTGCAATGTTCGCCAAAGGTTTGGATTTTGTACCTCCTAAGCGATTGATGTATTGTACTGCGGATATGTTGTCCATGCGCAGTAGAATACAACAATCGGATCTGTCTCTCGCAAAACTCTTGAGAGTAAATGATCCCGTTAAGAGTTCGAGACAATTGATATGTAACAGAGCTTCGTCTGGAGACCATTTCCCTCCTGTTGTAAGAGGGCCGCAGCGAGCACCCCAACCTGAGTTGCTTGCGTCTGATTCTATTATTAAATCCGGATGTGGATGGAAAATAGTCTTCCCATTCCACATCTGGATGCGAGTCAGCCACCAAAGTAATTCTTCTTTGGTGTCCGGAGTTAGTGTTATCTCGTCGGAATATGCCAAGCCGTCTCTTAGATGTTGGGCTTTTAGTCTCTGTAGTGCTCTGTAGTGTGGAGATGCCGGAAATATCGCTTGAATGGAAGCTGATAATAGACCGACAATCCTCGCGATTGTCCGAAGAGATATTTGACTTTTGTTCAGGACTGAGCGAATCTCTCTTCTGATCGTCTTCAATTTCCTGTTTGGAAGACTCAGAAGGGATAGTTGGGTATTGACAAGAAAACCCAGAAATTCTACCTCCTTTGAAGGGGTTAGGATGGATTTCTTGTAATTGATTATGAATCCCAGCATGTTCAGAAGGGATATCGTCCATTGAATGTGTAAATGAATAGTCTGAAGTGATTGTGCCATGATCAAAATGTCGTCTAAATATATTCTTAGACGAACACCCCTGCTCCTTAGAGCTGCTACTACTGGTTTCAGTAGTTTCGTAAAGCACCAGGAGGCAGATGACAGACCGAATGGTAGACTGGTGAATTGCCATTCCTTGTTTTGCCACAGGAATTGAAGAAATGGTTGGGAATTCTCGTGCATGTGCACTGAAAGATAGGCATCATTCAGATCTATTTTTGCCAACCAGTCTCCTTGTAATAAAAGGTCTTTTATGGTCTTGAAATGGCGGTAATGGACGAAATTGTTTAGATATTTCAGATTTATTACTGGTCTGAAACCTCCATCCTTATTTTTGACCAGGAACAGGTTGCTCACAAAACCTGGAGTTTGCAAGGGAACTTGAACTATGGCCCCTTTGGAGTAAAGCTCTTTTATCTCCAGTGAGATGAGCTTTTTGTCCTCTTCTGAGAACCTTATTGGAATAGGATCCTGACTTTGAGTCGGTAAAGAGGTGAAATCTATCTGGTAACCTAACACGGTGTTCAGAGGGCCTCTGGGGAAATGACCTTCGGTAGAAGATCTGTTGGGAAATCGGCCCTTGCGTTTCCCTTTGGAAAAACTTTGGTTGGAAAACCTTTTTGAGTGATGATTGGGCCTTGTCTAAAGAAGTAAAGAGAGCTACGTATTTGTTGATCTCTTTAATAAAAGAGTCACCAAAAAGTAGACCCTTGGTGATGGAAGATGGTTGAGATGAAGCGAGATGCATAAGCTGTGGATCCAGCTTCATCAGAATCGATCTTCTCCTTTCGCTAGAGATGGCCGCATTGGCGTTGCCAAATAGTACAATGGCTCGCTGAGCCCAACCTTTCAGGACATTTAAATCTATTGGGGTGTTAGATGAAACTGCTTCTTCTATTAAATCTAGAATCTTAGCTAAGGATCCTAACATGTCTAATAATTTATCTTGACAGAAACGATATGATCTGTCCACCCCCTTTTTTGGGTGTTTTCCTGATTTTAGAAGGAATTTAACTAATGCGGGGTCTAATTAGGGTGTATTGGCTAATTTCTTTGGGAGGGACGGTCTCGGGCACTCTGCTCTTAACTTACTAGCCTCGTTCTTATCTAATGGTTTCTGGATCCAGAGGCTTAAACATTTCATAATTAGGGAATGGGTAACCCATTCCCCTGAACGGGGATGTTTAATTTGACCTGGGTCGAAATACGGATCACCAGAGCCGTCTATAATAGCATCCTCGGATTCCTCCTTTCAAGGGTATTCCTTCTTCTGCATCAGAGACATTCTCATATTCAGAGTCTCTTCCTTCTTCTGATAAAGATTCCTCATCAGAAGAAGAATTGCTGGAAGAGGTACGGTAAGAGTCTGGTTTTTGCCTCTTTGAGGCCATTTTTACCCGTTGTAAGATCAACTCCTCCCGGGCAGAGGGTATAACGTGTGACCTCTTGTCACTGACAGTAGCCTTTCCTTTACTAGGAGGCTTAGAAGATTCACCCTGGTTCTCCATCAGGACCATTCTTTTAGAATCGGAGGGACCCGTATGAGATATATGATGTCGTTTTTGAGACACTTTACCCGCTTTTTTCAATCCCTGAATCATGTGGGATGTAGAGTCCTCCGCTGACCAATAAATGTCAGATGGGGTAATAGGTAAAGGTTCAGGGGTAACCTGAGGTTTACTTTGAGACAGGGCCATGACTACCGATTGTGCAATGGAATCATGCATGGCCGTCTGCATAGCAGATTGGATGGATTTATCTATTATGGATTGGATTTTCTGGTTTTCCTCAGGGATATCTGAGGGGGTAACAGTAGTGGAATCTTTATTAGACATAGTGAGGTGTGAGTAAATGTGATTGACTGAAGACAAATTATTCTGAAAGAGAAAAAATAATAGAACAACTATTTAATATATATGCAGCAGAACTATATATATTTTTTGTATCAGCAGACAATATATATGTCAGCAAGAGGGCACATATATTATGAGCGTATACCCAAACATATATATATATATATATATATATATATATATATATATATATATATATATATATATATATATATATATTTATTACTAATATTCTGACTGCAGTTCAAAGTGTGTAAGTATATATGTATATACATATATACATACATCTATATCTATATATATATATATATATATATATATAAAAGTATATATACATATATCTATATGCATATATCCATATGAACAAACATATGTTTATTTAAATTTGTTTGTGTAAATGTGTTACTATTTGTTTGTGTGTGCCAAACACACCCCTGAACCTAAACCGGGTTCAGGGTTGGTATGTGGCAGGCACACATCCACACAGGAGAACGGACTTTCTGTCAGGGAACGGCGGTATAGCAGCGTTGCAGCGCAGTGAGGAGACACACTGCGTGTCGGGCCGCGAATGCGCGCGGGACCGCGCCACAGCTGAGCACCAGCTGTGAGGAAACGATATCCCGGACTGCCGGGATACCGCCGAACGGCCGCGGTGAGGGGACGCGGGCCGTCAGAGAACAAGTGAGTGTGCTGTAAGCGGGGGTATTGGAATGGTGAGGAGACCACCTGGGAAGATAATGAATAGAAGGGGGGTGGGCAATGCTGGGACTGCCATTAAGGATAAAAAGTACAGCCCTGCAAACTGTGACAAGCGCAGGGTTGCAGGGAAAACTCTGCAGAAAATGAATATAAATATATAATGAGTTATATATTGTGACAGGGTACATGATTCCATGTATGTCAGTGAGAGGTTGTAAAGATCAGCTTTCCCTGTCTTAGAAAGGGTTAAGCCTGGCCAACAGGAAAACCTCCTCTCTCTCCCTATTAATTACGCACACCTGATAGAGACTGGAGGAGGGAGAGCTCAGCCTGAGGCATGCTGAGCTGAACAGGACAGGTTGGAGACTATCTTCTTTGGAGAAAAAAGGTCTGTCACAGACAAACACTTATTTGGACTATTATTTGTTTATTTGTTTTATACTGGAGGCTGGAATAGCCCCTCCAGTACACAGTAGTCAGGGACCGTACTGTTAGTTAGCTTCCTAAGCTGAAGTAGGCCGTTTTGTTTTTGTATTATTTCTTTTGAGTGCAATAAAGCCATATTTATTGCTTAAGTTCAGCGACTTTGCTGCATTACATTACCGCTATTCCGTGCGACCTTGTCACAATATATATATATAATATATGTAGAAGCACCTGAGGAAAAAAATTTCAATGTACTTATCTGGCTGGAGCAGCAAGAAAGAGGAAGAATATCACCTGTACCTCACCTTTATAACATACTCCTGTTACCTGATTGGACAGTCTACCTATGTTCATTTGCATACCTATCTGTGTAACGTTTTTTCTTTTCATTAACTCTCTTGCTGCTGGATGACAGTAAAGAAAGATTATAGCATAATATGAGCCTCCTGTTTGCCATAAAATTATTAATTATTGCAGTGGTCCTCTGCTTTTTTTTTCAGGACTCACTTGCTAGTCTTACCTAAGCACTTTTTTTCCCTACATGATGAATGAGAATGCAAACTACTACTACTACTAAGTACTTTAAGTTGCAAAACAATAATGTGAATTAAACCGTCTTAAATAAAGTAAATAGAAAGATAAATGCATTACAAATCTATTATACATACAACTCCAGCCTCTTTTTTTGGGGGAACAGATGCTTAATGATTTAACAACCTTTCGATACAGTTAAAGTGATTTTAAAGGTTGTAATAAAAACAAAACAAAGGTTTTGCACAGAGCAGTCCCAATCCTCTTCCTTTTCGGTCCCCCTCTGGTGGTCCTGACTACTCTCACAGCTGAGTGCCCCTAATAGCAAGCTTCTTGAAATGGGGACATTTTCGCACCAGTCCTATATGGAAAAAGGAAAGTCCGGATCCGTGCAAGCAGACTCCCAAATCATCGGGACCCTCAAAAGTGCATGCAGAGACCATCCCTTTTATTACAGGCTGTTAGGCTCCATTCACACTAATGTCTTTTTTGGTGCATTTTGCAGAAATGCAAGGAAATTTTTTAACATGGTTTCCTAAGGAACATGTTCACATCAATGCTTTTTTGTGCCTCTGCGTTTTTGGAAAGGGTCAGGGACTTTTTTCCAGCAAAAATCAGCATTTTGCATGCAATAGAATTTAATGGACCTGCATCCAAAACGCATTTTGCCGCGATTTTGCCGCGATTTGCGTTTTTTTTAACCTGTTCATAGCTGGTTGTTAAAGTAAACGTAAAAAAAAAATTACTGGCTAAAAAAAAAAAAAAAACGCAAATCGCGGTAAAATCGCGGTAAAAACACACGTCAAAAAACGCAGCAAGCACTGCAAAAAACATTGTAAAAAAATGCTCAAAAGCAACATGCATAGGTGTAAATCGAGCCTTAAGGTAAATACAATGATAATACATTCTAATGTCTCCCATTCAATTTCCATGGCATAACAATGGTACTATGTTTATGGGAGAGACCCACCTAGGCCAACCCCTCTAGTTGAAATACCAAATCCTGCACCATAGGGTCATATTATCCTATATCTAACTCCTGGGACTTAGATCGAATGTCCTATAAAATCAGATGTAGATAACACAATGCATGTGCTCAAAATCTCTCTATTTAAAATATAATTGTAATATGTAATAGTGTAGTATAATACCTATAAGTACATCCCCTGGAAAGGTCACAAACATTGTGATTGTATGTGTGAGCTTACTTCTGCTTTGACGGCATATTTCAACATGGCGCCTGCCCAATCTTCAAAAGTGACGCATTTCCAATGCCAGAAATTACATCTGTGACGCGGCAATGGTTCACGGGTACATATGTAAATAATAGGAAAATGATAAATGGTCTTCAAATAAATATGTGAAAAGTGTGGCATACATTTGTATTCATCCCTCCCAGAGTTAATACTTTGTAGAGCCACCTATCGCTGCAATTACAGCTGCAAGTCTTTTTGGGGATGTGGGGATTTTTGGGGATGTATCTACCAGCTTTGCACATCTAGAGAGTGACATTTTTGTCCATTCTTCTTTGCAAAATAGCTCAAGCTCAGTTACAGTAGATTGGACGGAAAGCGTCTGTGAACAGCAATTTTCAAGTCTTGCCACATGATCACAATTGGATTTAGGTCTGGACCATTCCACCACATGAATATGCTTTGATCTAAACAATTCCATTGTAGCTCTGTCTGTATGTTTAGGGTCATTGTCCTGCTAGAAGGTGAACCTCCCCGCCCCCAGTATCAAGTCTTTTGCAGACTCTGAGGCCTCGTACACACGACCGAACATGTCCGCTGAAACTGGTCCGCGGACCAGTTTCCGCGGACATGTTCGGTCGTGTGTAGGGCCGACCGGACAATTTTCCGGCCTAGCGGACAGATTTCCAGCGGACAAAAGTTTCTTAGCATGCTAAGAAACATGTCCGCTGGAAAGCTGTCCGTCGGACATGTCCGTTGGTTAGTACGTCTAACCAGCTGACCGAAATCCCGCGCATGCGTCGAATTGATTCGACGCATGCGTGGAAGCATTGAACTTGCGCGATAGAGAACGTCTGTGTCGTCTACGTCACCGCGTTCTCTGTCCGCGGGGATTTTGGTCTGATGGTGTGTACACACATCAGACCAAAACCTCCGAGCGGACATGTCCGATGAAAACGGTCCACGGACCGTTTTCATCTGACATGTTCGCTCGTCTGTACAAGGCCTTACAGGTTTTCTTCTAAGATTGCCCTGTATTTGGTTCTATCTATCCTCCCATCAACTCTGACCAGCTTCTCTGTCCCTGCTGAAGAAAACCATCCCCACAACACGATGCTGTCATCACTATGTTTCACGGTGGGGATGGTGTGTTCAGGGTGATGTGCAGTGTTAGTTTTCCTCAACATTCAGGGACAGATCCTCAAAGAAATTACGCCGGCGTATCTGTTGATACGCCGCGTAATTTCAAATTGTGCGCGTCGTATCTTTGTTTTGGTATCCACCACACAAGCCGCGTCGAGTATGCAAATTAGCTATTTCCGACGATCCACGAACGTACGAGCGGCCGTCGCATTCTTTTACGTCATTTCCCTTCGGCTTTTTCGGGCGTATAGTTAAAGCTGCTATCTGGTGGCATACTCAATGTTAAGTATGGCCGTCGTTCCCGCGTATAATTTTGGAAATTTTACGTTGTTTGCGTAAGTTGTCCGTGAATGGGGCTGGATGCCATTTACGTTCATGTCGAAAAACAATGACGTCCTTACGACGTCATTTGGAGCAATGTTTGGGAGTTTTGACGGACGGGGCATGCGCAGTTCGTTCGGCGCGGGGACGCGCTTCATTTAAATGAAACACGCCCCCTACTCGCCGCATTTGAATTCCGCGCCCTTACACCGCGAGAGATACACTACGCGGCCGTAACTTACGGCACAAATTCTTTCAGGATTCAAAGATTTGCAAAGTAAGTTACAGTGGCGTAGCGTATCTCACATACGCTGCGCCCACGCAATTGTATGTGGATCTGCCCCATAGTGTTTTACTTTCAGGCCAAAAAGTTAAATTTGGTCTCATGTGACTAGAGCACCTTCTTCCACATGTTTGTTGTGTCCCCCACATGACTTCTCATAAACTGCAACCGGACTGCTTATAGCTTTCTTTCAACAATAGTTTTCTTCTTGCCACTGTTCCATATAGGCCAAATTTGTGGAGTGCACAACTAATGGTTGTCCTGTGGACAGATTCTCCCACCTCAGCTGTGGATCTATGCTGCTCCTCTAGAGTTACCATCTGCCACTTGGCTGCTTCTCTGACTAATGCTCTCCTTTCCCGGCCTGTCAGTTTAAGTGGATGGCCTTGTCTTCATAGGTTTGCAGTTGTGCCATACACTTTCCATGTTTGGATGATGGATTAAACAGTGCTCCTTGAGATGTTGAAGGCTTGGGATATTTTTTTTATAACCCAACCCTGCTTTAAACTTCTCCACAACTGTATCCCTGACCTGTCATGTGTGTTCCTTGGCATTCATTTTTTCATTAAGATTCTCTAAGGTTCTCTACACACAGGGGAACTCTATTTACGAACTAGGTGACTTCTAAAGGCAATTGGTTCCACTAGATTTTAGTTAGGGGTATCAGAGTAAAGCAGGCCATACACGGTCGAATTTCGAACACATTTTCTTTTACAAAATCAGAAAGTTCCTTTTTTTGTGATCCGATGATGCCACCATTGATTTTCGAAATTCGGCCGACCAAACCTTCATGTTGCCGGGAATATTTGTTTCTCTCTGGGAATATTCTTTTCTTGCACATGCACATTTTTTTTTCTATTACATTTCTCGCACGATTCTCCCATCATTGATCAGAAAATCGTTTGTTTTTCAAAACATTTTCAACATGTCGGATTTCTCAAATGTGTTTGCTGCACGAAAATCGGCTGTTGCTGCAGCCCACTAACGGTGCGAAATGCGTACGAAAATTCTTTGATACGATTTTCGAAAGAAAATTCTTTCTAGATTCGAACCGTGTATGGCCGCCTTAAAGGGGGCTGAATACAAATGCATGCCACACTTTTCAGATATTTATTTGTGAAAACCATTTATCATTTTCCTTCTACTTTACAATTATGTGTCACTTTGTGTTGGTCTATCACATCCCAATAAAATACATTTACTTTTTTGGTTGTAACATGACAAAATGTGGAAGATTTTAAGGGGTATGAATACTTTTTCAAAGCACTGTATATTGCAGTTAACTTAAATATAACCTATATAAAAACTCCCATGGCCATCCTGGATCAGGATCTCACAAATCTATCTGACATACTGGTGGATGGATGTCCAACAGAAAAGCTATAATCACAGTATTTCATGCTTTTATGAAAGTAGCATTGTAACATCTAATCATCTTAAATTATTCTTTGAATCTCTGTGGTATAGTGGTGAGATTAAATGCCTTCCAAGCAGTTGACCTGGGTTAGATTCCTGGCTAACACACTTTTATTTAGCTGTCTCTTTTCCCTTCTGTATTGGGGATGTACTTATAGATACATATCATAATATACTATTAAGATTCCAATTATGTTTTGAATAGAGCAGGGATATCCAAACTATGGCCCTCCAGTGGTTCAGGAACTACAGTTCCCATCATGCCTAGTCATGTCTGTGAATGTCAGAGTTTTACAATGCCTCATGGGTTGTGTGGTTCTGAAACATCTGGAGGACAGTAGTTTGGAGATCCCTGGAATAGAGCATTGGACTTTATTTTCCCTCAGCTAATAGGGACATGGCGATTCAGATCCCCTCCCTCCCAGGTGTCTGGGAAAGGAGAAGGAGAAGTTAAGATATTGCAGCCAACATATATTGCAGCTAATGAACTTAATTTTATAACCCCTATAAAAACTCCTACGACCATCCTGGATCTGGATCTCACAAGTCTATCTGACATACTGGTGGATGGATGTCCAACACAGATGGAACCATGCTATAATCACAGTATTTCATGCTTTTATGTAAGTAGCATTGGAACATCTAATCATCGTCTATCTAATACTATTTTTTTAATCTATATTTCTATTTAGCTCTCTCTTTTACTCCCGTCTGTTCCCTCTCTGTTCGCAACGTACTTATAGCTATTATACTACACTATAAAAAAATAAATTAAAAAAAATTATATTTTAAATAGAGAGATTTTGAGCACATACAATGTGGTATCTACATCTGACTTATACATAGGACATTCGATCTAAGTCCCAGCAGTCAGATGAGGGATAATATGACCCTATGGTACAGGGTTTAGTATTTCAACTAGAGGGGTTGACCTGGGTATGTCCCCCACATAAACATAGTACCATTGTTATGCCATGGAAATCAAATGGGGGACATAAATTATTATCATAGTTTGTGCCTTAACAACTAGCAATATAAATGGTGATCTCTGCATGCACCTATGGGGGTCCCGATCACTTGGGAGTCTACTTACATGGATTCGGACAATCCTTTTTCCATAGTCCCAAATTGTATCATGATGGTTGAACTATGTATAAATTGTAATATGTGAATAGTAAAATATAATTTATATTCCAGAGTGGTATCTTATCCCTAAAGAAGATAATTGTTATAAATATTTTGAAACACGTTGGAGTCCCAAAGCTGAGTGGGCCAACCAGTAATCCAATAACTGCAAGCTAAATCATCAGCTGTGGGGATACCATTTGGATCACACTTCTTGATGTTGTAACAGAATTCTGTACAATATTTTAGACTGTGTAACATGTGATATAATATACAGTGCCTTGCGAAAGTATTCGGCCTCCTTAAACTTTGCGACCTTTGCCACATTTCAGGCTTCAAACATAAAGATATAAAACTGTATTTTTTTTTTTAATTTCATGATTGTGTCCCACTTGTTGATTCTTCAAAAAAAATTACAGTTTTATATCTTTATGTTTGAAGCCTGAAATGTGGCAAAAGGTCACAAAGTTCAAGGGGGCTAAATACTTTCGCAAGGCACTGTATGTGGTTCAAATCTAAAATCAAGAAAAAAAATGTTATTACATTACATACCGTTTTCTTTGGACATGTCCTCTGCCGGATTTTGGTCTGATGGAAGGTAATCACTTCGACGCATGCGAGGGATGGCGGCCGATCGGACATGTCCGGTGAGTCTGTACAGACGACCGAACATGTCCGACGGACAGGTTTCCAGCGGACAGGTTTCTTAGCATGCTAAGAAATTTTTGTCCGCTGGAAAACGGTCGGCTGGACAAATGTCCGCCGGAAAACGGTCCGATAGGCCGTACACACGACCGAACTTGTCTGCTGAAACTGGTCAGCGAACAAGTATCAGCGGACAGATCCAGTCGTGTGTACGGGGCCTAACTTTCAATGACATAACCTGTGTTTGTATAACATTAAATATTGTAGTTTACAGTATAAATAAGTAGATAATTATATTAACTACGTTATTGCTTTTGCAAGATCAGGCCACCAAATTTTAGTGGGTATGGTCACCTTGCCAACAGTTTTTGTGGAATCCTGTGGTTCGGCCCAGTGCTGACAATGGCCATCACATCTCTAGACACAGAAATATTAGTGGTGGCTTACCTTACTTAAAAGTCTTGTAGTTCCATCTAAGCATTACTTTCTTGTGATTGGCAAATAAGGGTGAATGGGTTTTAACATCGTATTTTCACCTTGCAACAACCACAGCCATGTTGGGATCTAATGGATTTCTGGATACATCGATCATCAGCCCTTAACATTTAATTATAAATCATCTGCTTTCAGAAACTAATTTTTTTTAATTTTGTTTGGAATTAACTTTTAACTTCACTATCATAAATCAAGAACATTTGCTTCAGAATCATAAACGAGCTCTGGTTTTTAGCTTCCTTTAACAAATGTCCCAGATTTAATGTGCGGGTAACATTCTGATGGTGGTGGAGGCCCTGTCTAAAGGAGAATCTTGTGCCAAGGCAAAAGAACTATAGTATTTTATTGATCAGTTCTAAACCTTCTGCCCAAAGTGGCAATTAAATTTCAATTAAACTGACTGAAAGCATCATATTAAATTTCAGCTCTTTACGAGCTATCGGAGAAAGCTGCAGGACAAATCCTGAGTATCATCACACTCTGTTCAAATCATATTATCCTGTTCATTCACAATAAAAGTGACAGTTTTAGGTATACTTTCAATATTTCTTGAATATAAACCCTCTAATGAACACGCTTTATTGCCTTTAAATCAATTATTATTGGATATTTTAATAAAGTGAATTGAGCACTATGTTTTATACACTGCTTAGAAGTTACTATATTTTGCAGCTGGCTAGGCAGAGAACAGGGAAGGTCTGATTGGTATCTTCAACTTCTAAATGTTACGTCTTGAATTTAATTAAACATTTACAAAGCTATTTCATCCTGTCACTTTAAGGGATGCTGAATGTTAATTATCTTCCAGACCCTTCCACTACTAAAGAGCAATAATAAACTTAGACTGAAATGTTTTAACATTTTCTAATTTATTTTAGAATGTGCCAACACATTTTATATAAAAGCTTGAACCGTACATATTACGTTATAAGGGACATTGAGCAAAAAATATTTTTGTACCCTGACATTCTGTGAGCGGCATAGCCTGTGGGCAGTGGAGCTGTCCTCATTATTGCACAAGCAATCAGGAACAATGGGGTAATATCTCTGAATTTCCAATCTATGATCACATTATTTCTTCTGCCAATAGTGTTTTTAGGTTATTAATTGTAGCTGCCGATTCAATGCTCAACTCTTAAAGTGATAGTAAAGGATCAGTTTTTTTAAATAACAAACATGTCATACTTACCTCCACTGTGCAGTTCGTTTTGAACAGAGTGGCCCTGAATGTCCTCTTCTGGGGCCCCACGGCGGCTCTCGCGACTCCTCCCGGCAAGAGCTATCCCCTTCTGGGAAGCTGTCTCCCGAGGGGGTTACCTTGCAGGCGCGCTCCTGTGTGATACAGTTGGCAGCCATACCTGCTGAGTGTATGACTTGGCCCTGCCCCCGGCACACCGCGTCATTGGTTTGATTGACAGCAGTGGGAGCCAATGGCTGCGCGGCGAACCATTCTAACCAATGAAGAGTCGACAAGCCATTTGGAAAGCGAAGCGGGATCGCGCCCACTGAAGTTCGGGGAACAGGTAAGTAAAATGGGGGGTCGGAAAGTACAAGGTGTTTTTTTCACCTTAATGCATTGGATGCATTAAGGTGTCAGTTTGGAAAAAAAAACAATATTTTTTACTTTTTGCTATAATAAATATCCCCCAAAAAATCTATTAAAAAAAATATAATTTCCTCAGTATATGTCGATGCGTATTCTTCTACATATTTTTAGTAAAAAAAACACAATAAGCATTTATTGATTGGTTTGCGCAAAAGTTATAGCGTCATTAAGTGACGTAAATATACGTCGCTTTGCCTGTTGGTGCCATTCTGCCGACGTACATCCACGTGAGGCAGTCTTTAATAGCTAGATTCAGGTACAATGGACTAAAGTTCTGGCGGCGTAGCTTAGCGTGTTTAGGCTACGCCGCCGTAAGTTAGCTAGGCAAGTAATGATTCTCAATGTACTTGCCTGCTAATATACATTTCCCAGTGTGCATTGCGGCTAAGTACTCCCGCACGGGCCTATTGATTTCGACGTGGACGTAAACGACGTAAATCACGTTTCGCGGACAACTTACGCAAACAACGTAAACATTTTGAATTTCGCGGCAGGAACGGCAGCCATACTTAACATTACTATTCCACTAGGGCCTAGCTCTAACTTTACACAGCCTATCTCTTACGCAAATGGCGTAAAAGTACTGCGTCGGGCGGGCGTACGTTCGTGAATCGGCGTATCCCCTCATTTACATATTCTACGCCGACCGCAATGGAAGCGCCACCTAGCGGCCATCCAAAATATTGCAATCTAAGATAGGACGGCGCAAGCCGTCGTATCTTAGATATGTTTAAGCGTATCTCTGTTTGAGCATACGCTTAAACATAAGTCGGCGTAGATTCTGAGTTAGGTCGACTTATCTACTGATAAGTCGGCCTAAATCTACCTGAATCTACCTATAAGTGGTTAATAAAGCAATAGGCCCTGATGTTATTTATCTCAGAGTTCTAAGAGAACCTCAAAGTATAGTTGTTAGACTCTTAACAGAGATTTTAATCAGCCTCTTCTAACAGGACAAATTCCCCATGACTGGCATACAGCTAATCATATACAGTACCTATCCACAGCAAGGATAGCAAGGTAGAAGCTCTCAATTACAGGCTATTGCGTTTTACATCGATTTTAGTTAACTAAATGGGACCATGCCTAAAAAGTAGGATCATTGATAACTTAAAGTGGTAAACTTTCATATTTTGCTTTTACCAATAGGTAAGCCTATAACAAGGTTTACCTATAAGTACTGTAAATAGATATTTCGTTTACATGCAGCCAGTGACATCACTGGTGCATGCGCTCTGAAGTAACAGCCACCGGTGCTGTTTCTTCAGAGCCCCGTGCCATGAATGGTGGCTCCCGCGTGCATGCGCGGGAGTGACGTCATCGCGTCTTCAGCCATTCACAAACTGGAGTCTGTGAACCCGGAAGTTAGATGGGTGGAAATGAGGGCACCTGCAGCGCTGATATTTTGCCGCAGAAGGAGCTTCATTTTAGGTCTCGTTTAGGAAGTTTAACATAATCTGCTAGTATGTGATGCATACTAGCACTATATGCCTTTACCTTGCAGGTATGAAAAAAAATGTCCAGCGGTTTAACAACTGCTTTAAAAAAAAAAAGCTTGATGGACCCAAAGCAGCATGGCTTTAGTGAGGGCAGGTCATGTCAGACTGATCTGATGGTGTACCACAAGGTTCTGTACTAGGTCCAGTTTTATTATAATATATATGCAAGTGATATAACTAAAGGGTTTGTGGGTAAGATATGTATTTTTGCTGGTGACACAAAGGTGTGTAATAGGGTTAATATCCCAGGAGGTGTCTGTAACATGGAACATGATTTGGCGTTGCTGGAAGATTGGTCAAAGCAGTGGAAATTGCAGTCCATTGTTTCTAAATGTAAAATAAGGAAAAATAATCCCTTGATGAGTATAATATGGGAGTATGGTGTTGGCCACCACTACAGAGGAAAAAGAGTTGGAAATACTTATTTCAGATGATTTAAAAATGGCAGCGGGAACAGCGAATAGAATTCTAGAATGCATCAATAGAGGGATCACCAGCAGAAGAGAGGAGGTCAAGTTTCCTCTATATAGATCTTTAGTTAGACCTAATTTAGAATTCTGTGTCCAGTTCTGGAGACCACACTTACAGAAATAGAGCGATAAGGTAGAACGAGCCCAGAGGCGAGCAACAAAAATGTCGAAAAAGATAAAAAAAAACATATCAGGAGAGATATCAGGAACTTAATATGTAGAGTCTGAAGGAAAGAAGGGAAGGGGAAACATAATTGAACCTTTAAATACATCAAGGGTGTGAATAAAGTTCAGGAGTGCGGTGTTTACAATATGAAGCCAAGAATAACAACACAGGGACATGGCTTCAAAGTAGCAGGAGGAAAGTTCAAAACTAAACGTATTATTATTATTATACAGGATTTTATATACTGTAGTGCCAACAGTTTGCACAGTGCTTTACAACATGAGGGCAGTACAATTACAATACAATAAAGGTAGAAAGTATTATTTTACCAAAAAAGTAGTTAAAGTGGAGTTTCACCCTGATTTTTTTCCCCAAAAATCTAATTGAACACATTTTTTTTTATATACTTACCAGAAAGGGTGGTTGCTATGCCAAACTAGCTCTTCTGCCTCATCCACCATTGCGGCGGCTTCTGGTGAATGGGGCACATTGCCTTCTGGGAACTGTGTGTATCCCAGGAGGCAGCCGCATGCACAGTAGGAAACGGGCCTGTTTCCCTTAGTGAGGATGGAAGCGCTAGGACTGAGCAACCGCCATCTGGGGGGCCGACATCGAGGGCGCTTAGGACAGGTAAGTGTCCTTATTAAAAGTCAGCAATTTCAGTGTTAGTAGCTGCTGACTTAAAAAAAAAAATTGCGGGTGGAATCCCGCTTTAATGATTGGAATACACTTCCAGCAGAGGTATTGAGTCAGTCAACAGTAGGTGGATTGAAATATGCTTGGGACGAACATAGACCTATATAATAAGTTAACAAAAAAGTATACATTTAAGAAAAAATGGGCAGACTTGATGGACCACTTGGTCTTTTTCTCTTCTATGGTTCTAAGTCTTTATAAGAAAAATAATTTGTGGTTTGCGCACTCAGTGCAATAATGATCCCCAGAATTTATTTCAGTGACCACAATAATAATGCCCGGCATTGATGTCAGTGACTACGGTTATAATAACTCCCAGGTTTGGTGTTATTAATGCAGTAATTAACCGAAAATTCCATTTAAGTTGCCATCCTATGGAAATCAGCACTGGTTCCAGTGACCACAATACCTAATCCCTGCATGTTAAGCCTCGTACAGACGAGGGGACAGTCCGCTGAAAACGGTCCGCCGGACCGTTTTCAGCGGACATGTCCCCTCTGAGATTTCTGTCTGATGGTTGTACACACTATCAGACAGAAATCCCCGCGATACGATACGATACGCGGGGACGTGGCCGTGCCGTCGCCGCGACGATGACGCGGCGACGTGCGTGGCCCTGGAAGTTCAAAGCTTCCACACATGCGTAGAATCACTTCGACGCATGCGAGGGATGGCGGCCGATCGGACATGTGCGGTGAGTCTGTACAGACGACCGAACATGTCCGACGGACAGGCTTCCAGCGGACATGTTTCTTAGCATGCTAAGAAACATTTGTCTGCTGCAAAACGGTCGGCTGGACAAATGTCCGCTCGAAACCTGTCCGGTCGGCCGTACACGACCGAACTTGTCTGCTGAAACTGGTCCGCGGACCAGTTTTTAGCAGACATGTTCGGTCGTGTGTACAAGTCCTAAGTGACCACTAAGGATGACGTAAACCCCCTCCCCCCCACCCCCTAGTTTGTTTCGCACCAGAACTTGCCAAACAATATTTTCAACACCGTTAAAGTCTATGGGACACTAACATGAAAAATCAAAAGTGCTAATTTTAAAGGCTTATATGCATGGTATTGTCATAAAAAGTGTTTGGGGACCTGGGTCCTGCCCCAGGGGGCATGTATCAATGCAATTTTTTTTTTTAAACAGATGTTTTTTCAGGAGGAGTGATTTTAATAATGCTTAAAGTTAAACAATAAATATTCCTTTTAATTTCATACCTGGGGGCATGTCTATAGCATGCCTGTACAGTGGCGCATTTTTCCCGTGTTTAGAACAGTCCCCTCAGCAAAATGACATTTCTAAAGGAAAAAATTTCATCTAAAACTACTCGCTGCTATGATGAATTGTCGGGTCCCGCAATACAGATAAAAGGTATAGGTACAGTATTGTCTCGACACAGTTGCAAGGTAGATGTGATGCAGATGCGGTAAAGGTTCAGTATAATGTGGTATAAAGTTAATATAGGCTCAGTTTAGGATTGGAATACATGTGGTAGAGACTGCAGTATGAATGTGGTATGGATTGGGTACACTTGGTGTCCTGCGTAAAATGGAGGCTCCATCGGTCTCTCCCTGAAGGCCTCTCGTGATCAGAGGTAGGAATCAGAGGGTGAGTGGATGCTCATGCCTCCCTGCAGCAGTAGTGCAGGTGCTGTGCTGATCCCATGTGTCCTCACTCAGGCTTAGATCTCCACTGGTATGGTCTACCATTGGCAGATTGATATACAGAGAGAGATGCTCTCTCTCTCTCTCTCTCTTTCGGTCTCTCTCTCTCTAACTTCCTTGGTGCCAAGAGAAGGAGCTTTCCTGAGTAGTTTTATAAAATGATCTCTACACTCTCAAACTACATCTCCCAGGATACTCAGCACTCTGCATAGTCTATGCAGTCTATGGGCTTGCTTGACTTTAGCTCCCCCCATGCCGGCCGGAGAAGAATGGTGCAGCATAACGTCAGTACCTCATTAGAGGAGGGAAAGAGTAGAAGGCATGTTGCTGTAGCTCAGGACCTGGTGACATAAAGTGCACAAAGCAAGGTCCATACAGACATGGATGAGCAAGTTTTGGGTGGAGGAACTTGACTGGAGTCCTGACCTTAACCTGATAGAACACCTTTGGGATAAATTAAAGCAGAGACTGCGAGTCAGGACTTCTTGCCCACTTCAGTGCCTGCATCACAAATGCGCTTCTGGAAGAATGGTCAAACATTCCCATAGACACACTCCTAAACCTTGTGGACCACCTTCCCAGAAGAGTTGAAGCTGTTATAGCTGCAATAGGTAGGCCAACTCAATATTGTACCCTATGGACTAAGACTGAGATGCTATTAAATTTAATGTGCGTGTAAAGGCAAGCGTTGCAACAATTTTGCATCCATTTTGCATAACAAGTAAATCAGACCTGCTTTCAATGGAGCTGGTTCACACATGTCCGGCGCCTTCTATTTTTGAAAAATAGTCCTGTGTGATTTTGGGTCCTGTTCAGGTGCAAATTCCAGTAAAAACATGCCATGAATCGTACCTGAACCAGTGAAAAAAAAACAACACACTAGACTTCCGACGGCAAACCGCAGACGGGCAGGTGTGAACCTAGCCCTTAAGCCATCAGTAGATCAGCCTGTATAAATTTGGCACAGGCTTAAAAAAAGAGAGCAACTGAGTATGAGCAGAGCAGGGTGAGACAGTGCATTCATGGATTTTAAACAGTATAGGCACTTATTTTTAAGGGCCACCCTTATTTTTAGGGGCCACCCTAAAGTGATCTAGCAAAACTAAATTTTCAGACTAAAATTCCACTTTAAGCTGCCATACACATGATCGGACTTTTTGACAACAAACTTCGAAATGAGCAGGTTTTTCAAAAAATCCCTCCATCGGACAAACTTTTTTGGTTTTCATCGGACAAAAGTTCGCTCTGCAAACAGACAAACTTTTCAGCAACAAAAGTCCTATGGTGCAAAGTCCTGCCATGTGTACAGAAATCCATCGGACTTAAGTCCAAAGTACAAACACGCATGCTCAGAACCAATGCAAAAGATCAGACAACAATACAGAAGTTGACCAAAGGGTGGCGTTAAAGAGCTGAAAAACCACGTAATTTTGGGAAAGTTTGCTGAAAAAAGTAGTCCTGCCGTGTGTATGCATACCAAGTTCACGGCCAGTGCCCAAAAATCCACAGAAAAGTTTGATTGAAGTCCGATCGTGTATATGAGGCTTTAGACTAGCAGATTTAGATGGGCTTAATTGCCAATTAAAGCCAAACTCCATCTAACAATTTATAAGAAATGACTACACAGTCTTTTTTTTTTCCTTTTGGGATAAAGGCTTTACATGAATGAATAAATGTTGATTATTGTAAACACCCCTGTCAGTGGTAAATGGTTTTCTCAATGCTTGAACTGCCACTTTTGTTGGACACCTTGGTCTGTTGAAGAATTTGATAAATAGCAGACATACTGGCCAGATCAATAGGTGAAAAGCATCCATATATTAAATTTTTGTTTTTGGGTTTAATACCACTTTTAAGTGTATCTCTAGGATATGCACTTTAGTTTTGAATAGAGTGGCAGAGGGTTGGACCCATTGTCAAGTATTTATTGTTATTTGTATCTACATTGGGGAGGATCATCTTTCTGTCTATCGCGGTGACCGTCAGCAATACAGAAAATGAGGCAAAATCTAAAATATTACAGTTTTCAGAACAAGAGGTGAGAAAGAATTTTTCAATTGGGACATCTGTTCTGGGGACAACTGTATAAGAGGGGAATTACTTCTAAGATTGCCCTGTATTTGGCTCCATCCATATTCTCATCAACTCTGACCAGCTTCCCTAAAGAAAAGCATCCCTATAACATGATGCTGTCACCACAATATTTCATGTTGGGGATTGTAGGTTCCGGGTGATGTGCAGCGTTAGTGTTCTGCCACACATAGCGTTTTGTTTTTAGGCAAAAAAGTTCAATTTTGGTCTCATCTGACTAGAGCACCTTCTTCTGCATGTTTTCTGTGTCCCCCACATGGCTTCTTGCAAACTGCAAATGGGCCATTTTTAATGGCTTTCTTTCAACAATGGCTTTCTTCTTGCCACTCTTCCATTAAGGCCAGATTTGTGGAGTGCGCGACTGGTGGTTGTCCTGTGGACAGATTCTCCCACCTGCGCTGTGGATCTCTGCAGATCCTCCAGAGTTACCATGGGTCTCTTCGCTGCTTCTCTGATTAATGCTCTCCTTGCCTGGCCTGTCAGTTTATGTGGAAAGCCTTATCTTGACATGCTTGAAGTTGTGCCTACTCTTTCCATTTTTTTTTTAGATTGAACAGTGCTCCGTGAGATGTTCAAAGTTTGGGATATTTTCTTATAACTTAACCTTGCTTTAAACTTCTCTACAACTTTATTCCTGACCTGTCTGGTGTGTTCCTTGGCTTTCATGTTGCTGTTTGTTCACTAAGGTTGTCTGACAAACCTCTGAGGGCTTCACAGAACAGCTGTATGCATACTTAGATTAAATTACACACAGGTGGACTATTAATTAGTTGACCTCTGAAACCAATTGATTCCACTAGATTTTAGTTAGGGGTATCAGAGTAAAGGGGGCTGAATACTTTTCCAAACAAGAAGGCCTGATGTTAGATTTCCAGAAGGACATTATTTGCATTATGAGCTTCTGATCAGTCTGGTCTTAACTGAAATTAACCCAGCATACTTAGCTGTCTCCTCAGATAAAACTGGCAGCTGTTGTTAGTTCTCCATCCCCCATGTTCCAAGTTCACCTTTGGATCTTGTTACATTTTCCATCTGTATTTAGTATTGAACATGTAACATATTCCAGTTCCTGTTTCCCCCTACCCTGTGACAGTGGGTGGGGGATATTCTATCTATCCACTGTCTGTCACTGTCACTGAGGTCTGTGAATGAATGAACTACAAGTACTGTCCAGTATAGAATTGCTTTTAAATGTTATTGCCAGAGGCTGGCCCCTGATAACATCAGGGGTGGTACCACATAACATCACCACACTAAGACCTCATGCCCACTGACGTTTTAAAAAACAGGCTGTAAAGCTAGTACAGACGACAGGAAAAAAGCAGCATATTTAACATGATTTTTCCCGCGTTTTGCATTGAATTCAATGCACGTTTTGCCTCGCTAGTTTTCAGCCGCGTTTTTCTTTCTCGATTAAAAATCAACTCCGCCCCCTTATGTCGTCACCACCCGGAGCATGCTGGGACTGTGACATCATAAAAGGTCTATATAAATCGACACGCACCGCACACCCGGCATTACAGCAGGAGGGAGCGTCGAGTCAACATCGAAGAGAAGGAGAAGAAGACGACGCAGAAAACCGGGCCCCCACTGGTGAAAGAGCTGAAAGAAGACAGTGGTGGTGCCCGGCAGAAGAGAAAAAGAACTGGAGAGCAGGAAAAGGGGGCTCCCAGATTCTGATAAGACCCCTGCCCGCAGACCCCGACAACCAACGACCAGGGTTGTCGGGAATAGGCTCTTGTCCCCATCAACATGGGTGCAGGGTGCTTTGGGGTGGGGGGGCAGTGCCCCCCCCCCCCCGCCCCAAAGCACCAACCCCCCATGTTGAGGGCATGTGGCCTGGTACGGTGTGGGAGGGGGGTGCTTGCCCCCCTTCCTGACCTGCTGGGCTGCATGCTCGCGGATAAGGGTCTGGTATGGATCCTGGGGGATTGACAGCAGTGGGAGCCAATAGCTCCAATGAGGAGAGCAGCTGGTCTCATGCACATCACTGGATTGCGATTGGGCTCAGTAAGTATTATGTAGTAAAAGTTCCTCTGCAGGCTGGTCCTATTAACAAAAGGTCAAGTCTCCCACTAATGGAAGAGGAGGCAGATACAATTCCAAGGCTCCCTCAGCTAAAGTATCAACATTGCTGTGCATCGTGGCAGAAGATGGGAAGACAGGGATGGGTTCAGCCAGAAAGAAGTCAGCACTGAATACACATGGGAAAAGCAGGTTATGGTGCAATCTTTTTTTAGGTCCATCTGGTTCCTCATACACAACGTCATACACTGGTTATCTGGGAAAAGGTTGCTGTTCAACCAGATATGGGCAGGGCTCCCACTTGGGCTCCAGTTTGCTGTGCTTGGTGTGTTTGGGGTTGTGCACTAAGATCCTGTCTCCAGATCTTGATGGAAAAAGCTTGATTGCACCCACCTCTACCAGGTTTTAATGTCATTCCAGCACTTTGATCAAGCTTTAAGGGTCCACTTGTCAAGGGTCCTCACTGTTAAAAGTTTAGGACTGTCCAAAAGTAAGTCTTCAAGCAATGACCAAACATCAGGAATTGGCTCTGTGGACTGTCTAGTTATAGACCCACCCAACATTTCCGACATACTAAGGTCAGCGTTCTCAGTGTTCTTTATCCATAGTGCCGATCAGCACTAGTAGAGTATGGTTAAAACCCAGTTTATTTGTGGTTGATGAGGAGTGGTATGTGAATTTTGTGTACCACTAATGCAAAACAGCTCAGAGAACACTTTAAAGTTATGGCCTCGGTCTAACTGGATCTGCTTTGGACACCAGTAGAGTTGGAGTGCATGTTTCCAGAAAAGCTTGCCAGTAGTTTCAGCCATTTGACCTATTATATTTTTACTGACACCACAATATCACATTTTTAAAAGTTGTCCACAAACAGTAGAGCATAAGATACAGAATAAGAAAAGATGATGCACTGCCCCTGGTTACCGTTCAGTGAAACAAACCACAATTGTGACAATACAGTGTCGTAATTTTACATACAACTTGCTTAAATGCATCAATATATCAATCTATGAAATAGTGTAAATCATAAACAATGAGAACAATAGTAACAACACATAAGCTTAGTCCATTTGAGCTCCAAATATTTAACAGTGAATAAACAGTACTCCCAAGTTTGTTATATTTAACATTTGTGTGTTGCAGGATCTCCAAAAGGTATATGCAATTGTGCCCAAAATGACCATGTAGAAGGAACACAGTGGTACAGGGCAGGCTGTGGTGGTACAGGGCTGTTTAGGGGGGGGGTACATGGAAGGCTGGGGTGGTATAGGGCTGTTTGGGGTGGTACAGGGCAGGCTGGGGTGGTACAGGGCAGGCTGGGTGATACAGGGCAGGCTGGGGTGGTACAGGGCAGGCTGGGGTGGCACAGAGCAGGCTGGGGTGGTACAGGGCAGGCTGGGATTGCACAGGGCAGGCCGGGGTGGTACAGGGTAGGCTGGAGTGGTACAGGGCAGGCTGGGATTGCACAGGGCAGGCTGGGTGGTACAGAGTAGGCTGGCATTGTACAACGCAGGCTGGGTGGTACAGGGTAGGCTGGCATTGCACAAGGCAGGCTGGGTGGTACAGGGTAGGCTGGGGTGGTACAGGGCAGGCTGGGTGGCACAGGGCAGGCTGGGGAGGTACAGGGCAGGCTGGGTGGTACAAGGTAGGCTGTGGTGGCACAGTGCATCTTGGAACTCTATGTAGTGACACTGCAGAGTAACTTACTTACATTGCATGAATGCAGATGAAGACCCGGGCTTGTGGGCGGGGTTGCTGTGTCCTCACCTCTAGCTGCTTGAGCTGCAGCATCATCGATGGTGAAGGAGTCTGTGGGAGGAGAAGAGGAGGCAGCCACACCCACAGCTCCACCCACCAACTCCGGCTCACACGGGGATAGCCTGACTGAAGAATGTTACAGGCTGCCTCCCTGCACGGCTAGATGCCCTGCTTGCACCGTTCCAATCAATACAGTACTGTGTTTAGTGGCGCGGCGGCCCCGGTGTCACCCCTCTGGCGGGTGTCACCTGCTGGGCATGTCAGCAAAAAAAAATTAAAAAAAAAAACGGGATGTGTCACCCCTCTAGCGGGTGTCACCCGGGTGGGGACCGCACCCCCCGCACCGCCTAGCAACGCCTCTGATCTAGCTTTAAATAAACTTTTTGTTTGCACAATTGCACTTTATTCACATGTGAATAATTTAGCATATGGGTCTTCAAATTGTATTCACAGTTATTATTGTTTATATACTATTGATTACCTGCACATTAGTATATTTTGATATTTGTCTGTATTTGCACTAATGCACTTTATTGTTTAGCGCTGTACTTTTTACATAAAATAAATATAGGAATGCTGATAAATACTATTGGTAGCACAAAACAGCTGCGATCAAGTATACATAAATAATAGACACATCTGTATAAAAAAAAGTCTAAATAAAAATGGATACAATTACTATCACAAACTAAAATCCAAAATTAATAGAGATCTAAAAAATTACCAAAATCAGCAGCGGATAATAAAAAATAGATACCAAGGAGGGCTAAAACAAAATCTAAAACCTACTACAAGAACACTAAATAAAGGGGCAGTATGCACGCGCCTAACTAATGCACGAAGAGTTTTCAAAAAGTTTCCGGACTTTTATATTTTCATTGGAAATGGTAAAAGCAGGAGGAGTTTTGCTGATAGCAATAAAAAGTTGGTATGACGCTGGGAAAAATGCATCGCAAAGGAAGGTGACTATGTAGTAACAAGATTTGTTTTTGAAATTCTTAAGAAAAAGAGTTTCAAAAAGTGTGGAAACTTTTTGAAGAACCCTCTCCATAATAGGGGTCCCACGAAGTTGCATTTTTGGGTATAGAAACCTATAAAAGGAACTGGGGGGGAGTAATAAGTTTCATTCACTCAGCCAGCAAGAGTCCAAATTAATATATGCGCTTAGGACCTTGGCACTCGATGGCCTTAATATTGGATTTGATCTCAACTGTTTTATTAGCAATTTTTAGCATGTAGTGGGTTAGTTATTTATATAGCTTCCCTTGTGTACCATATCTTGGGCAGGGGTATGTGTTCTTTAGTTAGGCACACTCATCTTATAGTGAACACTTGAGAATTGTTTGAGCTGTTAACTTTGGACTTTCTCACTGCAGCTGAAACATTTTTTAGGCACTAAAAATTTGAAATACTTCTCCTAGTGTATCATCTTAAGACTATAAATCAATTATACAAATAAAGTGACATAAATCACTGGTTATTGTTAAGAGCAATAAACAAAAAATGTGATAATACCATAATATTACATGCAACTGAGTTTATAGCACCCGTAGCAGCCTTGTCCTAAACAGGGCTGCTAGTAAATGTAGCTGTGCTAGGTGGTAACTAGCCTGGCTAATTTGTAGTCTTTGATCAAATGGGTTTCTGCTAATCTTGGGTTTAACTCTGATTTCTTTCTCTTGTCAATAGGTAGCACTGTTACCTTTAACATTAGTATGATAGATTACAGTGAATTTGGGTTAGTGAGTGAATATGCTTTTCTCAGCCAATTAGCAGGAGTTTCTTTGGCCACTGAGGCTGCTGGAGTAGTCCATTTATTTGGAGAGAGTGAGGACATTGGGGTTCTTTCCAACAGGACTGGAGTGCGGGTGGGTGGGTGGAGCCAAGGTGTAGGCCTGAAGCCTGGGGCCTAATCAAGTGTAAAGGGACTTGACCTGAGGGGAGCCTGTTAGCTGCTAAGAGGCAAGGGAGAAGAAGTTGCCAGATGGTCAACCACTCTTGTTGCCAGATCATGCAGGTGTAAAGTAATGGAGTTTTGAATGAGTACCAGAGGAGATTCTTTGACAGCTGGGGACTGTGAAGTAACTGGGAAAGCTTCAGGAGAGAACTCATCCAAGAAGTACAGCGGGTAGCTGCAAGTATACAACGTGTAGCTGTGAGTTAATAGAGTGTATAATTATTCCTGTGCTACCAAGTAAATGGCGGGTTAAACTTCTGCAGACACTGAATAAGGGTCAGACCATACCCATAAAATATGAATAAAAAAAGGGGGGGTGGTGCTGCACTGTTCCTAATAAATACTACAGATAAAAGAACATGTAAATGGCAAATAAGATCACAAAGTGCCAGTGTGCATCAATGCTAATCGCACATACAGCTAAAATATATAAATCAGATAGTGATATTAAAGTGCAGCGTGCATATAAATTAATTATCAGTGTACACTGGTGTACATGAATGGATTTGTGCAAACTTGCAAAATGTGCAAGTTGAAAAAAGAAGAATCAAAAAAGATATGTATATTATTCCTGTGCAACGTGCAAATGCCAAGTGCAACTGTAATTAATGTGCAAAACAAACTGAAATAAAAACTTGTGCAGACTGCAATGAACTGATGCAGTTCAGTTCAATCAAGTCCAAGAAAGTGCAAAATTGCAAAAACATTGTAAACACAGCAACAATATATTCTTTCTTCAATGTGCAAAGGATTCCAATGTGCAAAAGTGCTGGGGTGCTTGGAGATATATATAACTCCTCTTCGTGCAGAGAATACACACTAGTGAGAATGGCCTCTTACCTTGTGGTAATGAGGTAACCGCAAGTATATATAACTAAGGGTAGCTTTACCTCCTGGACCAAGTGTGAGTCTTGTGCTTTGTCTCTCAGTGGGAGCCAGGAGGGTGTTAAAAGAAAGGGGTATTCCAGATAGTGTAGTACGTTTTTAAACCAGTATAGAATTTATTATTAAAATAGTCAATAGTCAATACATGAAATAGTTTAAATCATGAACAATATGTGTAGGGGTTGGGGTAAACATGGAATAACATGTACTCCTACAGAGGCACCATCCAACGTGGGTGGGACTTTAGTTGTGCCACTGAGGAGTGTAAAAAATAGAATACGGGTACATAGATTTATAGAAAAATAAATACATTTTATTTGTCTGCCATAAGGCAGTACAATCTAGAGATAAAATCAAGTGTAAATGAGTTACAGTCTTGGAGTTTGAATTCAGGATGTGCAAATTCCCAGCAGTTGTAGTAGTAGTTTTGCCTATGTGTTTCGCGGACAGATCCGCTTCGTCGGGGCCTTTAGAGATAGCACAGTGAAGTATCACCAAGATTCTACAAGTAAAATATTGATAGACAATACATAGATAACATGATTTTGTATAGGAAAAAATGCAGATAGCTAGAGAATAATGAAGTTAATGTGTTTGTATAAATAGGTTATCACGTTAAACAGAAGTCAATACATGCTGTATATCATAAAACATCTGAAACATAGACACAATTATATTAAAAATCCCTATTGATGTGCAGCGATGCTTTGAATGTAGAGAGGAATTGGGTAAAGATATTAATAGAATGTTAATTGTCTACACATTGAAGTTGGAATTTTTATGTATAGGTATATATATATGTTGTTGGAGACAGTTGACCCATGTTCATATGTGTATAGATATAAACTCACCCAGGAACTGTAATTGTAGGACACCGGCTCAGAATAGGCCTGGGAGCCCGTGGGGACACTTTTTCACTACCTCGACAGAGAAAAATGGAAAACTCTTTTGTGTAGAGGAAGAAATATTATGGATCAGAAGATGGGGAAACTGTGAAAGCAGTGATGGTTATGGAAGTGCAAGGTGAAAAAAGGAGATCAGGAGAGGGAAAAAAGGGGAGGAGGAGGGGAGGGGGAAGAGAAAGGGGGGAGAGCGGGGGAAGTTGGGGGGAAGGGAAGGGGGGAAAAGAGAGGAAAGAGTGGGTAGGGACAGGAAAGGGGAATTGGGGGAGGGAGAGGGGAAAGGGGGAAGGTAAGATGTGATTGGAGAGGGGGAAAAAGGGAAGGAAGAAAAAAAAGAAAAGGGGGGAAAGAAGGGAAGGAAAGAAAGAAATGTGATGGCAGAATGAACAAGGGAAGAAGGAGAGGAAAAGAGAGAGATGGGGAGGGAGGAAAAGAGAGAATGGAAAGAAAGGGCAACAAAGGAAATGAAGGGAGGAACAGGGAGGGGGGAGGGAGAGGGAAAGAGGAGGGGGAGGCATAGAGTGGTAAATAAGAAGGGGAGGGGGAGGGAGGGAGGAAGGAACGGTGGGGGCGTGTGTGTGTGTGTTTAGCAGATTATGGGGAGTGGGATAGGAAAGGGGAGGGGGAAAAATAGAAGGAAAGAAGGGAAAGAAAAGAATGGAAAAGGGAGGAAGCAGTGTGATATCGAAGGGGAGGAGGGGAGGAGAGGGGAGAAAAGGGGAAGGGGAAAAAGAAGGAAAATTAAAAAAGGGAAAGAAAGGGCAAGAAAGGAAAGGGAGAGGAAAGAGGGGGGAGGAAGAGGAGAAGGCAAAGAATGGTGAAAAGAAAGGGAGAGGGGGAGAGGAGGAAGGTAGAGGGAAAGGTAGGGATCAATGGTAGGGAGCAATGTGAACAATAGTGCCAACACATACTTACCCATATAGGGTCATTGAGAGCCGTAGTATATCTCTAGTCCTTAGGATCCATGGAGAATATGAGAATACATTTCAGGACCAACTGCTGAAATGTAATAATCCCAACAGGAGTCATCTCTTGCACGTGAGAGCAGCTTCAACGACTGTAATAATTGTGGGACATCCAAATCTTGAAAGGAAGACTGTAAAAAGGCATGGGGTCTGTAAACTTTAACCACTGGGTAACTGGCCAACCAGCTATTGAGAGCTACAGTTACCACCAGACAAACTGGGATCATGTTAAGATCACATTAGGAATAGGGATGAGCTTCGAGTTCGAGTCAAACACATGTTCCACTCAAAACATCGTATGTTCGACCGTTCATCGAATTGCGAACGTTATGGGCCGTTCGTGCCAAATTTGAGTGGCGCGTCAAGGCCCATAATTAACTACAACATCGCAGTGCATTGCTGGCTGATGATTGGCCAAGCATGCACTATGACCCGCATGCTTGGCCAATCACAGCGCTGTCTGTATAGAGAGCCATATGGTCATCCCTCTAGCCACACCCACCACTGTGGATGATGGTTTGGCTGACTACACCAAAATGTGGGCAGTTGCCATGCTTTGCTCACCAAATTTTTAAAACTGGAGTATAAAGGCACAGATCACTTGCTTACTGAATAGTATCCCTGCACTTTGTAAACCCAACTCTACTTTTTATTTTGTTACATTTTATTTTGTTGTCCCACAGAGCAGAGTGCCACAATTCTTTACACCCCTTTTATGTATATATAGAGGATAATGTGTCCCCTCAGACTTTACTGAGACATCAACTGGGTTGCCTACTTATACTAGTCACTCAGTACCAAATGACTTCTCATATCTTTAGAACATAATGTAGATGATGCGCTACTATTTCTTGTACAATACACAAACTGAGAGGAATTGAGCTGACCTCCACAATACCAATGGATGAAATAATATTTATCATTATAAATTTGAAATAATATTTTATTAATTTATGTTATAATTTTTCTTTTGTTAGCTACATTTAGTGGCTAAGGACATCATGTTCCTATATAAGCATGCTTAGGGTGTTAAGCAAAGACTGGCAACCCTTCTGTGTTGTTATAAATGTCATGTCTTAACATTATTATGTAGAACTAACTCTAGAAAATTTACCATACACCCTTGCATTATAAGGCCATTGGCCCGGATTCAGAGAGCAATTGCGCCTGCGTAACCATAGTTACGCAGCGCAATTGCTGACTTGCGCCGGCGTTACGAATGCTCCTGATTCAGGAACATCGTAACGCCGACTGCAGCCTAAAATCTGTGTGGCATAAGGCTCTTATGCCACGCATATTTTAGGCTGCATTCTTGCGATGGCCGCTAGGGGGCGCTCCCATTGTGCTCAGTGGCCCGGATTCAGAGAGCAATTGCGCCTGCGTAACCATAGTTACGCAGCGCAATTGCTGACTTGCGCTGGCGTTACGAATGCTCCTGATTCAGGAACATCGTAACGCCGACTGCAGCCTAAAATCTGCGTGGCATAAGGCTCTTATGCCACGCATATTTTAGGCTGCATTCTTGCGATGGCCGCTAGGGGGCGCTCCCATTGTGCTCAGTGTATAGTATGCAAATTGCATACTAACACCGATTCACAATGTTGCGCGAGCCCTGCGTACGCAAGTTACGTCGTTTCCGTACGGCGTGTTTAGCGTAAGGCTGCCCCTTCTAATAGTAGGGGCAGCCAATGCTAAAGGATACCCGTCATTCCCGTGTCGCCAAATTTGAATTTCACGTCGTTTGCGTAAGTGATTCGTGAATGGCGCTGGACGCCATTCACGTTCACTTGGAAGCAAATGACGTCCTTGCGATGTCATTTGCCGCAATGCACGTCGGGAAAGGTTCCCGACAGAGCATGCGCTCTACGCTCGGCGCGGTAGCGCGCCTAATTTAAATGATTCCCGCCCCCTATGGGATCATTTACATTAGGCGCCCTTACGCAGGGCAATTTTAAAGAGCGCACACGCAATTTACGGAGCAACTGCTCCGTGAATCGTGCGCAGAGCAGATAATTTGCGGGGGCGCAGGGCAAAAACGCTGCCCTGTGCCTCCGTAAAAAAGGGGCAAATCTCTTTGAATCCGGGCCATTGTTGATAAGCTCTATGGCCATGTAAAGCACAAGCTGGAGTTCCTGAAAAGGGCATACAAGTCTATTTTAACTATTATATTGTTTTATTTCACAAAAACATATTTATCAGACATATGATATCCACCTTTAAAAACACAGACTGCCACAACCATGCTTACACTAACCTAGAATGTTGCATTAATAGTCACCCCAATTTATATTAATCTTGATAGTGATATACAATGACACACTATATGCACCCAGACAACATTGCCCATCTAACCCTAACAGCAATTGTGCAGGAGCTCAGGGAGATGACAGGAAAATGGACAAAGAGGAAGTTAGTGTATCATAACTTCCTTTTACTATACTATCTCTCTAAACTGCAAGTTTGCAACAACCAGCAATGAAGGACTAAGAATAGAATGTACTGCACAGATTCAGATTTTGGAGTAGTTGCGGATACTGTGTCAGTTATGATGACAGCAGTGAGGTGAGAGGCCTCTTGCTGTATAAATATTGCATTCTGATGTCACAGTGTGTTGTTTATACAGCTGCTTTAGAAACAATTGATAAAATAGTATCCAATGCAAAGAATCATTGTGTTTAAAAAAAATTTGAAGTACTAGAAGAGTCTAATGCCTCGTACACGACCATTTTTTCCTGACGTGATTCCTCTCCAGCCTGACTTGCATACCCACGTTCATGCAAAAGAAAACGTCCGACCAAAGCGTGGTGACGTACAACAGGTACGACGGGACTATAAAGGAGAAGTTCCTTTCAAATGGCGCCACCCTTTGGGCTGCTTTTGGGCTGCTTACTTGATTCTGAGCATGCGTGTTTTTTCCCTTCGGAAACGCATACACACAACGGTTTTTCATGACGAGAAAAAAAACTGACGGGAAACACGAGAAAATATATATATATTTTTTTTGCGGGCAGTTTTTTCACCGAGAAAACTGCTAGGGAGCATACACACGACCGGTTTTCACGACCAATATAAATAATGGCAGTTTTCTTGTTGTGAAAACCAGTTGTGTGTAAAAGGCATTATTGTCCAGATTGGTGGATTTTAATTACTATTGCAGGAGAAACACTATGCTGAGTAGAGGAATGCAGCTGGAGTGGTCTCTCTTTCTGCATTGTCCCGCCTATCTCCTGTACTGTGCTGAACTGAGCAGTCAAAATAACAGCTCAGCTCTGCAGATTACACTGTGGTGGCCCTCCCAGTGAAATCATTGAAGCTCTAATGTCAATGTGACATGTACTTGCTCTATAAGAGCAGCGCTGACAGTGCTCATGATAAACATTGCAAATTGGAACAGCTGTTGCAATCTACAGGGCTGGGTGGTCAGTGTAACAGCTAAGGCCTACTTGTTATTAACTTATGGATGAAAGCTGCCTCTGTAGCCTCCATTCATAAATACTGTTATGTAATTATATGGTCGTCAACCTTAAGAGGACCTGGTACCAACATTGCTCTACAGCAATCAAGGTTAAAAAATTTTTTGCATTTTACATTGCATATTTTATTCTGTTTTTATAGGGTAACAATGTTAGTTTCAGACTTAAAAACACATGAAAACCAGTGTGCTGTGCTAATAAACATTGTGTTTCCATGTTTTTGAAATATTGGTCTACTGGTTCTTTTAGTGGTTGTTCTAGTCCTTGTTCTGTAAAGCACAAGCCACGTACCTGTATCGCTATCTCCGTAGGAGCCGCTTGGTAGATCTGGTCCTCTGTTCTTCTGCCTCTAAGAGCAACCTCAGCCATCTGATACACCAAGTTAAGCAAATGGATACTGCTCTGCTACTGGGAGCACAAATATAGATACCCTGCACACACCTAAGTTTCACTATCAAAAAGCAAACATTACACTGGTTAGTGGTAAATCAACCCAATATATTGTCAGGGGTTGCAGTAAATAGCAGTATGCACATAAATGAGTGAGTAAAGGATTAGGTCAATCACAGTTCACTAGACAATATGTTCACTAGGATATAGCAGCATAGAATGGACTTCTATTCAGCTAAATTAAACCTGGTTATTCACAAAATCAGCAATAAGCAATGACATTAGAAAACAGTAAAAGCAATTATGTTCAATACAGTCCCCTCTGTAAACAGCGGGCTATATCTACTTTCGAGTGTACTCTATGTAAATGGCAGCAATGACATTTAAGACTTCCTAAAGAGGTACCACTTACTATGGACAATAGGTAAGATTCTTGTGAAGCAGCTATCTGAGTGAGATGTCTTTAGCCCTAGTTCTTCAGCAGGCTAGCGTTGGGGTCCAGTATTTACTGTTGTGCACATAAGTAAAGTCCCTGTACAGTCTGCATGCAGTAAATACTGCTACTAGTTAGATGACTAGTCCCTATATGCTCAGTTTTTGCTAGCAGTAACAGGTTAATGGCAGCAGTGTCCTCTCACCAGTCCCAGTGATACAGCAACTGGGGTCTCACTGTTCAGATGTCAGCTCACTTCTGGATCTGCCTGCAGTGACACTGGTACTCAGCACCCAGTCACAGGCTTGTGGCAGGTTGATGTGCACACAGAAGTCCTTCAGTAATCAGCCTGTGAAAAATACAGCACTCTCTCTCTTTATACCTGGCCTGCATTGGTAATCATAGTCCAATCATCGATTAACTGCCATATTAAAGTTTCTTTCCCGAACTTAATGTCCCATGATCCAATGCTGCCAAGCATAAAGTCTCTTGAGCTCCTTCTGCTTGTCAGCTCCCCCTGGTGGATGGAGGCAAGGTAGCGTTAACCCATGCAGCTGAAGTTCACTGGAAGCAAAAAAAGCACTTCAGCACAGTGTCTTAAATCGCTTTCTGTCTTTAACCAAGCACCTAGCTGCATACTTATTTGTGGAGAACTACATATATATATATATATATATATATATATATATATAGCATTAATCAGTCTTTATCGCTACAATTTCAGGTTTCCTTTGTGCCGCTTAGGCTTCTGAGCTTCTTTTAGGTAATGTTTTACCTGTTGGGGCAAGTTCACACTATCATGTCAGCAATAACTAGCTATTTACTTTGACTAAGATTTATTATAGAGATAATTCTGAAATTCTGTATGTCCAGTTATTACAGCAAACATTTAAAGGTTTAAAAAAGTTCCCCATTACAATGAATCATGTCTGGTACAAAAAAGACATTATATATAGACAAAGCCTATAACTCCAAAGTCCTACCGTATACCCTGAAAAAAGTTACATCCCTGGCCAAAAATAATCAATTTCTCGCCGACAGTTTTCAAAAAATACAGATGCCCGCAACTGGCTTTTTCACCAAATTTTACCAACTTTGTCATCTGACTGATGGTTAGTTACATGACAGAGGACTAAGTGACAAGGCCACAGCCAAGGAATTGAACTCCTTAGTCCCTGGCATGGCTGGCACTTATATATGCCAAGAATCTCAAACATATGGGATGCAACTTCTGCAGCTTTTAATGCATTTGTTTATATTCTCTATTACTTTACATAATGAGCCATAATGCTTGGCCATAAGCCCAAACATGTCTAAAGTATTAAAGGAATTAACAGTGTTCCAGAATGTTTGCCAAAGATGTAAGAGTGTGTGCCACTGTTATTTACATCACTTTATTTAATAAGCTTTATTTTACAAGTGCCAGTTAATACAAAGAAAATATATTGCATGTTCCTTATAACAAAGTAATATATCTTTTACATCGGTGCTGAGCTTGTGCATTGGGGTTTATAATCAGAGGTTGTAGCCCATAAATCTTCTGCCTAACTGCGTGCATCAAGCTGAGGACATTTCATTTAAACATTTCTTAAATGCGTTGCAGATATAATAGATATAATTAACACACAACGCTCAGCTCACCAAATAAATAAATGATTTCTTCCTTTTTTTTTTTTACACACACAGAATTTGGATCCCTATCCAAGGCTCCATTTCTCAAAATATTACATTGTCTGGACCAGGTGAACAGATTAATTAACACTACACAAGCGTGCCAGCTATTAATAGTTACATCCCAGAGCCATTTCCCTGGCAGGATGAGAACCACGTCGATGTCTCTCCGGCATTCACGTCCTTTGTCATTCACTTCCTCTTTAATCTTGTTTGAGTATCCGGCTCACTCGTCCTTATTTTATTGACTCAATCACAAGGAGATCTGTCACTTTTTATAAAAATGGTCACCGCAGAATCACATCAAGCAAAATCGTGATTCTGCACTCTATAATTTAGTACCTTTATGAAATTGCAATTTCAGGCCTCACTGCTTGTTTTTTTTCCGAAATGTACTTTAAGAATTAGTCAGTCCATCCACAAATCAGCTGAATTTATGCACAGTTGTAATACAGTTTATGGCCTCATGGTACATTGCTTCAAAAACAGCAGATGTGAAATTATGATAAATATAATGAGTGTTTTTTTGCCTGATGTAGTGGAGTAAGGGATGGTCTGTCCTGTGTTTACCTATCCCATACAGTACATTTAATGTCTTAGTCAGGGCTGCTGACAAAGTCTGATTAATGGCCTCATCTCTTTTATTAAAGATAAGGCTAGCACTGCATTCAGGAGATAGCAGACACACCATTAATCTTGGTAAAATGAACAGTCAAATAATCACAAGTCAGAAATGAAATCTACATACATTAACGCTGACACTCAGCCTAGCATAAGAGCGACCATAAAACAAGAAGTGTGAATCAAGGCACAGCAAAGCTTTTCATTTTCTCTTTCTTTCTTTATATTTAAAGCCGCAGTCCGAGATTTAAAAACAAAGACGTTGTGTTTCATTGCCCTTTCTCAGCACGTTGTTGCCTTTTCAGCCTTTTTTAGCCTAGCTTTTAACACAGCACTGATTGGCTTTCTTATGATTCCACAAAATTAGGATTTTTTTCGAAAAGAACACATACAATCATAAAGGGTGGAATATTTATTCAAATGCACACTGTTTTATTCCAGCTCATGGCATTAAATCACAAGTAATCTAAACCGTGATGCATCCTTGTCTGCACGCGTTCTTTAAAAATGTTTCTACGTTACAAAACAGTCAAAAGGCAAATAAGGAAGTCAATGCCTTTTCATACTATTATGCTATTGATATATTTAGTCTTCGGCAGTCAACATGCAGTACATTCACAATGGGTACTGCAACCACACATAGAATTTACAAAACCATAATTGAATAAGAAATGAAGGTACCAGTGCCCTGGTCTTCATTTAGTATGTGTTGTATTGCATCTAATTAAACCAAGGGCAACTCCCAACACGGCACATCCACAGTACAGAAAAAAACTGTACATGGCTACACAATTATTATTATTTGTATCCAATATATTTGCATTTTTGTGGATTATAGAAGTACATTTTGGCTAAATACTACCAATATGTATGCATGCCTCCCAACTGGCATGGATTGTGCGGGACTTTCCCACAATGACAACATTCCCGCAAGAGAGGATGTTTTTCCGCATTAGTGAAGAGCAGGAAGAGGAGGTCCAAGGTCCCCCACTCCCCTCCCCACGCTCCTAAACTGCAGCACGGGAGGAGGAAAAGCCATGAACATGAGGAGGAAGTGGCAAGAAGGATGCCCCCCCGCTTTTCAACTTTAACTGCAGGTCCGGCTGTAATCCCCCCCCCCTCAACAACTTGAATGTCCGGGTCCATTTCGATGTTGCTTTGAATCTGCCACCTAGTGGGCGTGCGCGTGCACCCACCCGCCACGGTCTCCGTAACCGTGCCCGTAGGACCCGCGAACTCGATGTCCGCCGGTGTCCCGCAATCGTGTCACGGAACGGCAGAACGGGCGGATGCCTTTGTAAACAAGGCATCTCCCTGTTCTGCCTAGTGACAGGACACTGATCATCTGGTCCCTCTCATCGGGAGCAGTGATCAGTGTCGTGTCACAGTAAGCCCTGCCCCCACAAAGTTAGAATCACTCCCTAGGACACACTTAACCCCTTCCCCGCCACCTACTGGTTAACCCCTTCACTGCCAGTGTCATTTACACAGTAATCAGTGGATTTTTATAGCACTGATCACTGTATAAATGACAATGGTCCCAAAATAGCATCAAAAGGGGCCGCCATAATGTTGCAGTCACAATAAAAATCGCAGATCATCGCCATAACTAGTAAAAAAAAAAAATATGCCATAAAACGACCCCCTATTTTGTAGACGCTATAACTTTTGTGCAAACCAATCAATATACGCTTATTGCGATTTTGTTTACCAAAAATATGAAATAGAAGAATACATATTGGCCCAAAATGAAGAAAACATTTATATATATATATATATATATATATATATATATATATATATATATATATATATATATATATATATATATATATATATATATATATATATTTGGGGCAAAAAGTAAAAAATATATTTTTTTTTTTAAATTGTCGCTCTATTTTTGTTTATAGCACAAAAAAATAAAAACCACAGAGGTAATAAAATACCACCAGAAGAAAGCTCTATTTGTGGGGGAAAAAAGACGTAAATTTTGTTTGGGAGCCACGTCGCACGACCGCCCAATTGTCAGTTAAAGCAACGCATTGCCGAATTGCAAAAAGTAGCCTGGTCATTTGGCAGCCAAATCCTCCAGGGCTGAAATGGTTAAGGATAATCTTTCATTGGTCTGCTTACACTACACTTCGAAAACTTGGTTTGGGATTGGTTGATCTTGGTAACAGCGCATCATGCTCTTTCTGTTGCTATATCAGAGGCTTTCTTGGTGTGCCAGGTCTTTATTGCAAATGATATTCCTAAGTAGGCCTATGGAGCATATTTTTAAAAGCCACATGAATCCAATCACACGGTCCATCTGCATTTGCCACACACATGCTTACATTCACTCTTGTTATTCATTGAATTTAAATCATTTTTAAGCGCTGGCTGCAGAGGGTGAAAGCAGGTGAATGCACTTGAATATTCTTAGTTTAGTCTTTATTTACAATGTCCCCAATATCTAGTTAATGGACCCAGTTGATCCAGCTGTGTGGGTTTTGAAAAAAAAAAAAAGTTGTGAACAGAAAATGTTGAAGAACAGCATTTTCCAGCAAATGTGTTATTCACCACTGAGCCTGAATTTCCCATTTATAATCAGGTAAATCCAGATGTAGGTGAATGTGAACATATCTCCCAATTTGGCCAATGTGCCAGGCAAATGTGTTTTATGAATGCAGTGAAGGAGGCTAATGATAGTGCTTCTTTCTAAATAAGCCCCTCTGTATTTTATTATCTGCATTAGTAGGAAACATTTAATAATTATTCACAATTATTTTTTGCTCTATTCTTTACATACACAAATTATGTTAAAAAAAAATGATTCAGTTTGATTGTTCGGCCTTCTACTTCTTCTAAGGAGCAATAAATATTAAATGGACAAAGCTGTTCAGATTCCCTGTGTTTGTCTCTGGAGGAATATGCAGTTCCAGTAACCCACACACAGAAAGTGCCATTTAATAAAACCCCAAGAAGCAGATGCAGCGTCGATATATTAAGAGCACAGAGCAAGCGGCAATTAAGTGATGCACTGGAAGGTCATAATACTGATCTATGCTCAGAATTAATCACAAAATACATTAGGAAATCACAGTGACCTACAAATTTTTGACAAAATAATTTTTCATCACGTTGGCAATTCTTTAGTCTAATATGCCTGCTAGGTACAGGGTTCAAAGCTGTCATTTATTCCCCATCTTCTCGTGACAAGCGGCAACCTGTCTTCAAGACAAAATGAACATTAGGCGCGCTCACTACACATTAGCCAGTCTTAGCGTATAACTAATGATAATAGGCAAGCTGAAATGTTCAAGTCTGAAATAATGTTCTCTTTGTTTAAGAAATTTCATTCAGATTAGGGAGAAAAAAGCCTTTTTGAAATAAGTTAAATGAGGACCCTATTTTTTATTTTTTTATTTTATAAGTTGCAGGTTTTTACGTTTTGCCACATTGATTATTTTTGCAATGATTATTTTTCCCCCCTTTTTTTTCCATACACGTCTCGTGTCGCTGAATGTTGGGTAACCTTTGTGCATTGTATTTTGTTGTCTCTGTGTGGAATGACTCTGAGCCTGTTTACTTAGTTTTGTGGGGTAGGATTATACTGTTTGCGGATAAAGAGTAATAGGAATTTCCTGGATTCATAAAGAAGTTCAACCACATTATTGAATTTTGAGAGGTTTACTGAATGTTGACACAGAGTATACAGGAAAAATGAAGTCATTTAAACACAATTGTACAAGCAGAGGGTCAGTAACACAAGACCTTCAGGTTACATGTGGTTGGGTTACATTCTCCATTCTATTTGATCCCAGTGTAGTTGGACTGGGGCCACAGAAGACTTTTAACAATGACAGCTTCCACACTGACATCTTAATCTCAGTCCAAACATATTCTTGATCCACGTTGGTAATAAAAAAAAGAAAAAAGTATTTAACTTTTTCAGAAGACTATGGACCAAGACCATTTCAATCCAATGTCTAAATATTGTACATTATATAACCTGGCCGCTAGAAATACATTTGTCACTAACCTTAATTACTTAAAAAAAAATTTTTTGAGTGTACAGTATTTTTCATTTTAAACTGCAAACAGCTATATTCCTCTATAATTACACAAAATTCAAATGTTGCGCCCTTGCAAACATGAAAATATTAGTTAAATTCTGTGCATTAGCATTGATTTGCTAAAGACAAATAGACTGTTCACTTTGCAAATGAAGTTGCACTTTGCCAGGAAAGTTGCACTTTGCAAAATAATTATCCCCAGAGCGTAATGAATGGCCCGGATTCAGATACAAGATACAACGGCGTATCTCCTGATACGCCGTCGTATCTCTGAGTGCGAGCCATCGTATCTATGCGCCTGATTCAGAGAATCAGTTACGCATAGATATCCCTAAGATCCGACTGGTGTAAGTGTCTTACACCGTCGTATCTTAGGCTGCATAATCACGCTGGCCGCTAGGTGGCGCTTCCGTATAGTTACGCAAGGAATATGCTAATTAGGTATTTACGCCGATTCAGAAACGTACGTCCCGCCGTACGTCGTTTACGTTAGGGCGGTTTTTGGGCATATAGTTACCCCTGCTATATGAGGCGTAGCTAATGTTAAGTATGGACGTCGTTCCCGTGCCGAGTTTTGAAATTTTTACGTCATTTGCATAAGTCATTCGCGAATAGGGCTGGACATCATTTACGTTCACGTCAAATCCAATACGTCCATGCGGCGTACTTTGGAGCAATGCACACTGGGATATTTAAAAAAAAATTCAAAAACGCGGGGCCATCCTAAATTTAAATAATACACGCCCACAACATCCCCATTTGAATTAGGGGGGCTTACGCCGCCACACATACGTTACGCCACCGTAAATAAGGGCGCAAGTTCTTTCTGCATACGGAACTTGCGCCCAAAGTTACAGTGGCGTAACGTATCGGAGATACGTTACGCCCGCAGAAAGATGCGCTCATCTTTCTGAATCCGGGCCAATGTGTTGTGGCTCTGCTCACCTCTATTATCCAATCATGAGCAAGCTAAAATGTAATTAGTTTTTTTCCTTGAGCCCTGGTTCACACTGGGTACGATTTGGAACGATTTGAGATGCGATTTGACATCGGCGGCAATTGTCGGCAATTGTCGGCAATGGCACTGTCCTAATCAGTGCGATGCCGCATCTGCGATTTCAAAAAGTAGTTCCTGTACATTAACATCATTTACATTAAATTGCGGCCGAAATCGCGGCAAAATCGCGGCAAAATCGCAGCCGCGAAATCGCTGTAAAATCGCGGTACCGCGATTTTGAATTTGCAGCAGTGTGAACCTAGGCTGAATGTGATTTGGGGAAAATTTCCTTGCACAGTGCAACTTCCCTTTGAAAAGTGAACACCCACTCCGGGGTACAGAGTAACATGTGTGTGTATGACACAGGCCTATAGGTTATAGTTTGTTTTGTTATTCATTACGCATTCATGCGCTACTTCCTTATTTATCTGTTCAATGTCGCCCCTGCGTGGGCAAACCACGACTTGTTACAATTTTTGAAAATCCAATAAAATATTGAAACAGAAAAGTGAACACCCCATTTGCCTTTAGTAAATCAACCACACTGTTCACAAAACATAACCAAAATGTAATGTTCTCCTTGTGTGATTTGTACGCTTTTATAGAAATTCTTCTCTTGTTAAAACTATGGGAATGATCATGTTATCATAGTGGGCAGACATTGCCAACCGGCCTTATTCATTTTGAAGAAGGTATTTCTTGTCTCAGTATATACTGAACAGAAGCAGGTAAGAATCTACAGGGTCGGCCATTTATATAGATACACCAAAAACAAAAGTTGGATTCAAAATGGCCGACTTCAAAAGGGCCGCCATGGTCACCACCCATCTTGAAAAGTTTCCCCCCCTACATATACTAATGTGCCACAAACAGGAAGTTAACATCACCAACCATTCCCATTTTATTAAGGTGTATCCATATAAATGGCCCACCCGGGTGGATCAATATAAATGGCCCACCCTGTAAAATGAAAGTAGATACAATCATTACAATGTATGTGGCCAATTTAAAAGGGGGAGCTTTGTTTTGTTTAAGCAAAAGTGAGGATTTACCTAAAAAAACTAATACCTGCATCATCATGAGCCTATTTATGTAATTGGAACATTTCATTTTAGAGCCCAGGTTCACACTGGGCTGTGGGAATGAAGACGTGCGAGTTCAGCTGAACTTGCACGATTTCACTACCTTTGTCAGTCCCGATTTCGGCCGCAATTACAGAGACATCTGTGCATGTAAATCGCGTGCCGAAATCGTATAAAGTCGTACAGAAACTACTTTTTGAAATCGGTGCAGCACCGCACCAATTAGGATGGTGTCATTGCTGGCAAATGCCGCCGATTTGACATGCGATTTGACATGTCGAATCTTATGTCAAATTGCACCAGTGTGAAGCAGGGTAGATTCTTATTTGGCAAATTTACTTGACAGCAATTTTATTCATTTATTTCAAGTAAACAATAAACATTGGGTTGGGTAGGTATAAGATGAAAACATTTTAGTTTTTTTTTGTTTTTAAATAACACACATGTTATACTTACCTGCTCTGTGCAATGGTTTTGCACAGAGCAGCCCTGATCCTCCTCTTCCCCCCCAGATCCTCCTCCCCACCAGCACACTTCCCCCTCCCTCCTACGAGTGCCCCCAGAGCAAGCAGCTTGCTCTGGGAGCACCCAAGCAGGCTCGCTCCCAAGCCGCTGCTCTGTGTGTCCATTCACACAGAGAGCCACAGCTTGACCCCATCCCCTCTCTTTCCTCATTGGCTCAATGGCTCCAGCTGCTGTCTCAGCCAATGAGGAGGGAGAATCCCCACAGAGATGGAGCTCAGTTAAGTATTAGGGGGGCTGGGGGTTGCTGCACACAGAAGGTTATTTTACCTTCATGCATTTTATACATGAAAGTAAAAAAAAATTCTACCTTTAGAACCACGTTAACAATATTCTGAAGCATAAGTTGTAGTTGCACTTTCGGTGCAGTTACACTTATTATGTTAACAGTCCCCAGGGGTTCAAAGGATGGAATAGAGAATAGGGATTCTGACTGTGGCTGACTGGCTGGCTGGGGGGGGGGGGCATGGGCCACCCACACCCCCTAAGAAAAGTATAAGGCTGACAGTCAAGCTGAGGGTTGGTGTTTTTTTTAACAAGATTAGTGTTCCTGTACTGAAAGTGCAGTTGCACTTTAAATTGTCAGTATTGTGTGTTTTTCTCAACAGTGTCTCTAAAATCTTACATATCTCCTCCTGCTGTTAGTCCATGGGCTTATATTCTGTTTGCTCTGTAACAGAAATATTGGGAGGCTATGAATTCTGCTGCCAGATTCATCCACCTCACCATTCATTCAATGTCTTTGCTAATCCCTCCACTGGCTTCCACTCACCCAACTAATAAAATGTATGTAGCACTACCCCCGGAGGAGCTGCTGGTTTGTTTTGGGTGGCATGTTACCTCGTGTTCCTCCGCCGTCTAGGGGTATTTGGTTAAAGTTGTAGTAATGGAATGTCAACACGACAGGTGTCTTTTCTGTGCTCTTTATTACCCAGCCGGGTAAAAACAATACAACTTGGAGATAGCAGATTCAGGTGTGAGCAATAGGGAAACAGTCCTGCTTCCAACAATGCTTTCTTTTTCACCACTCCTGCCTGAGTGGGTGTAGTGCACCTGGCATGCCTCTCTCACAAGCCTGGCAGCCAGAATGTCACTCGGGACTTGGGAAAAGAAGTCTCTGCCACAGACCCTCCCTATGGTTGAAACAGCGGAGACAATCCTCCTTAACAGACTTGACACCTGGATCTCCTTCAGGTAGTTTTAAATTAGGGTTACCGACTTGCAGGCGGCCAACATCCAGCCTCTCAGTGTCCGGTTTCCCCTGGTCCCCGATGGATGGTCAGGCCCCTATTGGAACACCAGCCTCTCTTGGTACTTCTTAGGCAGACTCTCCACCGTACAGCCTCCTCCAACAGGACGGACAGCCCAGGACCTCCTTAAGTGGGACCCAGTCAATTACCCAAGTCGAGTCCCCAAGCAGCAGATCAATTGCTCCGGGCCAACGTGGTCCTGAAGCCAGGATCTCTGCGTTACATGCGCACCCCGGCCCGGAAGGCCATTTGCCGGGGCGGCGTGAAGTGGTTACCCTAATGGTGGGCGCCACACGAGAAGACCCATGAAAATGGCGTCTGCCTCATAAATAGCGAGGCAAACTCCTCCTGATAGGCTGCTGGACAAGAGCACCCAATCCTTGACTCCACTGCTGCCACCTGCCGACCTGGGGTGTGATCAACACCCCAGAAAGGACAGAATGAGCCCACAGCACAGCCAACGTTAAGACAGAGGCCCAAAAATTTGAACAAATTAACCTGGTCAGAGTTACTTAACTCTCTGACCCCCTCTAAATTTACACTAGCACCGGTTCTGGAAGTAACCAGGCGCTACATGTAAAATACTAAAAAGCTATCCACAGCTCTGCCCCATGCCACATCATCAGCTTCAGCTCAAAATATCACCAAAACTGTTCTCTTCATTCCTCCCAAGACTTCCTGCTCTCTAGCTCTCTAGTCACCTCCTCCCATGCTCATCTCCAAGACTTATTCAGAGCCTCTCTTATCCTCTGGAAATTCCTACCCCAATCTGTCTGGCTGTTTCCTACTCTGTGCACCTTAAGGAGATTCCTGAAAACTCATCTCTTCAGGGAGGCCTATCCTGCCTTTAACTGATAAACTGTCACAATTACCTACCTTTTGTATTACTTAACCTTTCACTTTAGAGTGCAAGCTCTCAATTGCAGGACCCTCTGATCCTTTTTGTAATGCATTGTATTGTAATTTTACTGCCTCCATTTATTTTAAAGTGTGATGTTAATACCATCCACTCTGCTAGATAAGTACATGTGTCCTAGTGTCTGTGCTTTATAAAAAAAAAAGCATATTTCTATCTGATTTTACATCGCTTCCCGGTGCTCACGTGACTCCTTAGCTCTCTCCTCTCACTTTCTGACAGCTCCAGCTGGCGGGGTTAAGAACTCTCGCTGACTTCAGCCGGGGAGGAACGGAGGATAAGAGGAGAGAGCCGAGGAGTCACGTGAGTGTCAGGAGGAGCTGTGAAATCAGGTAGAAATCAGAGAGGGGAGGGGGGAGGAGGACAGAGAGAGAAACAGGAAAGCTGCAAATAGCAGCGGATGACAGAGGCACGTAAACTGACCACTGTGGCTCAGTAGCGATAATAAACTGTGCTCAGTTTACAGAGGACAAAACCAGGCAGAATCAGACAGATATTTCAGGTGATAAAAAGGGCCAATAAGAAAAAAGATGGACAGCCGCACTCCAAAAAGTCTTTATGGAAAAAGATGTGCTCTTTATTTTAAAAGGAAAAAATGCACAGCATACAACAGCATATGGTGGGATGAACAGCTGACGCGTTTCGCATTAACAATTAATGCTTAGTCATAGCTACAGATAAAAGGGCCAATCACACTGCACAATCTGAATATCGGCTGGTTCAGCAGGAGCCGGCTGACATTCGGTCAGTGTGTACAGCTGGCTTTCTGACAGAAGCCAGTCTCACGACCAACTTCTGTCAAATGAAAATGCTGCAAAATCAGCATCTGACTAGCAGTGTGTCCTGGCAGGAGGCATTCCCCCTGTCAGATTACAATAGCACAGTGGGGGAGATAGCCGCACCAACATCACTTGTGTTGGTAGGGCAACCTGTCAGTTTTTTTTCATTCAGCCTCCTTGGTTAAATAAAAACACAAACAAAGTGCATGTACCCAGCTTTAGTCTCTGGATACAGCTTGATCTTTCTGGCTTTAGCTCTACTGGCTTCCATAAAATTAAAATGCAGCATATAAAAGTTCATGAAAAGTGATTTCTAGTATATGACCTGGATCTTGGGCAAAGCTAATAGGAGGGCCAGCGTGACTGGGCATGCAGGCGAGGCAACGTTTTATACGGGTTGAGGGGTTTATTTAATAATAAAGAATTTTACTTGCCTGATTAGAAGGTTCAAGCATCAAGGGGTAGCCCTCAGTATGAGGAAAGAAGGCAGAATCTTGTCAGGCTTCAGTCAGAGGTTTTGCCAGCATCGGTGAGCTTTCTCCTGCCCTCCCTCCCCGGGACACATTGGTTTTCTTGTGTTATTTGGTTTTCTCTATGCCTTGTCTTTATTTGTTTATTTGTTTATTTAGACTTTTGTAGTTTTTTTGTTCTTATTTTTGATTCGCATTTGGTGTCCTGGTCATTCTGTTTATATGTTACAGCAGCGGGCAGTGGTCACTGTGTCTTTGAAAGCAGCACTTTCTTAAAATTTTGTAGAATTATGGGTTGGGCCAATCTTGGGTATGGGTGTCACCTCCCAAAAATAGGTGACATTGGTAACATTGTCTCAATTGAGTTGTATATGGGAGTACGTAGGTGGCTCATTGTCCCCAAAGCAGTAAAATAGCAGCTTGGGGCCTTATTACTGGGTGGCAGGTACAGACAGTTTTTTTGGGGATTATGAGTGTCTTCAAAGACTCTAGACATGGTAGGATCAATTGTTGTTCTGTTAATGCATTAATTGTATTTTATGCATTGATTACATTCTTCTCCAATGTTTTGTTTATTGTGTTAAAATAAACGGCTACTATGGTCATTTGACACCAAAAATGGATATTTGTTGTCTGGTCATTTGGCATGGGGGGTGTTGTATTTTGGTTACAGTGTTAAGCCCTGTACACACGGTCGGGAATCCTGTCAGAAAAAAAAAAGTTTTCCTGACGGGATTCCTGGCAAGCTTGCCTTGCAAAGCCGTGTATACAGATAGCCACTCAAAAGAACCGCCGTTCTTTTGAATGACAAGAACGCAGTGATGTCATCAACTACGACGAGCCAGTGTCTCGTCACATTCGATGCCGTCGCCTCCATCTTGCTACACCCCACACTAACCCTATATGCTACCGCACATGCGTCAAAGTGTTATCGAGCATGCATGGTTTTTCACCGCATACAGACGACCTGTTTTCTCGGCAGGAAACATTCTGCCGGGAAACCTGACGAGAAAATAGAGAGCAGGGTTCTCTATTTTCTCATCGGGATTTCCATCTGTTTTCCTGACGGGAAAACTGCTAGGGAGCATACACACAGCCGGAATTCCTGGCCATCCTGGCAGTTTTCCTGCTGGAAAAAACGGTCGTGTGTAGGAGGCTTTAGAAGTAATTGAGCCTCGGTAACCTGCAAGTCTCCCAATCCTTTTTTTTGCCAAGGTGCTTACAGACTTCAGTTGTGGGACAATACTGGCACAAACATACTAAAAAAAAGTCACATATTTTGCCTATTGACCCATTTTATCAAAGGGTACAGGTTTCACTGCAGATAGTTTATAGTTGAAAGTTTGTTTTACATTTACATTTTTATATTTGTTGGTAAATCATTTTTAAGCTGAACATATTCCTGCATTTATGTATGGCTACTTTCTGAGTTGAGAGAGCTGTGAGAAGCCTCATGCACTGTCAGAGTTTGAGAAGTATCAGAATGATTTTATGGGGCAACCAAGCTAATGATACCACTGTGAGGCAGCATCCCAATCTCCATGGCTCCTATCTACTAATGCACCTGTGGGCAGTTCAGAGAGAATCCGCAAATACAACATTAAAAAAGGCACGTCACTTTCAATTCCCAGATTTCAGCAATGAGAAAGGATCCGCTTTCATTCAGAGTGGCATTTGACAGCTGAAAATCAGAACTTCTAAATGTCACTAAGCTCACGTCAAGGAAGATTGCATGAAACTTTTAAAAAATCTTTACCCTTTGAGGCCTGGAGAGACCGAGACTGAATTGCTCTGCAAGAAAAAAACGTAAAGATGAAATTATTCATCGTAAAACTTTATTCTAGAAAATAAACAAGTAATCAGCGTTTATATACTAAACGTAATGTGCAAGTTTGCCTTATTCTTAAAGCTGAAAATTTGGCAGAACTTCAAGCATAATTAATTAGAAAAACAAATATTAAATATTTGGCCCCTCTTTGGTAAGTTAAATATATACCTGGAAGTGTTTGCAATATATGTTTTGATACACTGAGAAATACCTGTTAATCATGCAATCAGTGGCGTACCTAGAACCTTCAGGGCACCGGTGTAAGAAACCATGAAGTGCCCCCCTGACTCCCAAAAGGGACCCTTCCCTCCGATACCAGTGGCGTAATACCAGGGCCCAGTCACAAGTGCGACATTTGTGACCCCGGTAGTTCCACCACTGGTTTATAGGCCCATGGACTGACAGCCCATGGACTGACAGCAGGAGGAGCTAGTTTTCTATTTTTATTACAAAAAATATATATAATTTTTTACCATTTAAAATATATATATAATATTATTATTTTTTATTATTTTTTTATTATTTTTTATTATATTATTATTTATAAAATATTATTATTTTTTATTATATTTTTTACTTTTTTTAAGGAACTCCATTGGGGGGCTTTGGTGGGAAATCAGGGGTCTAAACAGACCTCTGATGTCTCACCTTTTAAACAAAGAGAGGAGATTGAGGATACAGCCCTAAATCTCCATCTCTGCAGCCTCAGCTGCACTGAATAAATAGCTCTGTACAGATTTACTACTGATTAGTATGGATCACTGACTCTCCATTCATAAAAGGAAGGGGTTGGTAAATGACCCATTTACTGGCACCTTTCCTGCTCTCCATCCTGACCCATTCCCAGCAGCAGTCGGCGGGAGAGGGGTGGGGGAATCCGGCAGAGCTGCGGGGGATGAGGAGGGGCCAGGAGAGAGCATGGGAAAGGGCACGGAAGGCTGGAGAGCACACGGGGCAGCAAAAAAAAGCTGGATAGAGGGAGTAGTGGGGCTGCTGCATATAGAGGAACCTATTTCTCAATTTTCCTCCTTCACCTGCTTAACCACCTCAATACAGGGCACTTTCACCCTCTTCCTGCCAAGGCCATTTTTCAGCTTTCAGCGCTGTTGCACTTTGAATGACAATTGCACGCAACACTGTACCCAAATTAATTTGTAATCATTTTCTTCACATAAATAGAGCTTTCTTTTGGTAGTATTTAATTACGGCTAGAATTTTTCTTATTTACAAATAAAAAAAAATAGGTTTTCTTAGTTTCTGTCAGTAAATTTTGTAAATAAGTATTTTTACTCCTTCACAAATGTGTACTAATGAGGCTTCACTGGTGAGCACTGATAGGCTGCACTGATGGGCACTGATGGGGTGGCACTTATGGGTACTGATTGATGAGGTGGCACGTATGGGCACTGATTGGGTGACACTAATGAGGTGGCACTTATGGGCACTGATGAGGAGGCACTAATATTCCGCCCTTATGGTCTCTGATAGGTGGCACTGATGGGCACTGATAGGTGGCACTGGCAGGCACTGATAGGTGGCTTGGACAGGTGGCACTGATGGGCATGGATAGGCAGCACTTATGGGCACTGAAATGCAACACTGACTGGTATCACTAATGGGCACTGATTAGTTTTACCTATGGGCACTGATTGGTGTCAATGATGGGCACTGGGGGGCTTTATTGTAATCAGGGCACTTATGATCAATGTCCTGATTACCTGTCTGGGTGTCCCCTGCGAGGAGATGCCACTGATTTGCTCTCCTCATTACACACTCTGTCGTGTGATGAGAGCCGGTTACCGGCTATTCCGCAATTACATGTGACCGGCTGTGATTGGACACAGCCAATCACATGGTTAAAGAGCAGCAACATTGTCTCTTTGCAGAGATCGGGGTCACACTGTGTCTGAGTGGCGGTTTTAGGGTGACGTCATATGCCATTCACCCAGATTGAGAGCCGCACTGCTCTGCCGTCATTTGACGGTGGGCAGGCGGCAAGTGGTTGATGCCTACGGGAAGGAGAGGAGGAGAAGTGGGCATTCATCGGCTGCAGGAGGAAAATGGAGAGAATGGTTCCTCTATATGCAGCCTCCTATCCAGGCATACAGTGGGGGCCTCATTGGCCCCCTGCAGCATGGGCCCGGGTTGAACATGCAACCCCTGCAACCCCTGTAGGTACACCCTGTCCGCAATAAATCATTTGACCTAATAACTTCCTGTGCTCTCTTCTTGTGCCAACCCTTATCAATTACATCGTTCTCAGTTATTTCAGGACTACACTTTATGTTTTGTAAATTGGTAATGGGCAGGGTTTTGTAGACCAATCTTGAATCACCAGGTGAAAATGAAGGAAAAAAGTATTAAAATTGAGATTTCATGCAGCCATCACATCTAGGGACTAGTAAGCTGAAATATTTTACCTTTTTGTTTTTGGGTTCGGAGTTTTAAAACAGTATAACGTCTAGTGATGAGGACATCCATCAGGATCCACTCCACTGGCAATCTGACAAATCTGAACATGCAACTCTTTATGTTACCTTGGAATGCATAGCCCACATCCATATCATAACTCTGGAGCTTCGGTCCCTTGCTCAGCCATGCCCTTTCTGGACCATAGGTACCTTTGCCCACCTCCACCAACTGGAAGCTAGTTGACTTTCCACTTTTATATAAGATGTTCATGTCAACTGAAATAAAGCTCCTACAAAGGTCTGATCATTTGTTGTCCCATAGTCAGGTTCTTCTATGCATGGCTGCCTTAATTGTACTAGTATATTTTATATCTCCTTAGCTGGACTGCCATAGCATTTATGTTGGGGAGCCATACAATGCTACTGCAATAGGAGTCTCATATCATATAGCATCACATAAGTTTCATGCCCAAAATACTTACAGAGTATCTTATCCTATAATGTCACTTTGTGTTACAGATCTGAGAAGCAGATGGTCATGTACTTCTAATATTTGATTGCTTTTTTAATCAAACATACATTTTATACAACAAAGACAATTCCCCAAACCACAAATAAGGGCAGTCTGTGTGTCTTATTACAATCCCTGTTCCTGTGGGAGTTTTTCATATATTGAATCCATTGTGAAATTGCCTCTGTTGCAATCCTTTCAATGTCTTTATCAGTCAGCTAAAGGCTTGATCAGCCTCGCCAGACAAAGATGTTTTGCTTGAATGTAAGATTAAAAGGAAATGAAGCTAAGCTTTCTTACGGCTAATAACATCTTTATGTATAAAGGGTTAAATGTTTTCTTCCTGTGATTTAATATATGTAAAGCCAAAATATGGTGAAATAGGATTTGGATAGTGCCCATGATGTCAATATCCTTCTATTATATACTTACACAAAGCGGCATATAAGGATTTTCTTGTGATATAGGGTCAAGAGAGTCTGATGCACAGTTATCCTCATATGATGGGGGTCGCATCTGAATGCAACCTTTTGTGAAAAAAGTATGATGGTGGGATGATGGGAGTTGGGCTCTATGCAACAATATATTTACATTTAAAGGTTTACTGTTTAGATTCAGCACCATTAATGTCCATGGGTAACTTTGTGACCAGATCCTCTTGAGGTTTGGATTTTTGGATTATTGTCTTCCTCTTTACCAAAACATATATTGGCATCTATAAAACAAGAATATCACCCTATCCTTCTAAATGCTGTTAAGTACCTGGTCCCTAAATATGGTTCCAACATTGAGGGAATAGCTAACACAAGTTGACCAGTATTAAAAATTAACACATGACAATTGTGACACTAATGACAAATATTATGAGACTTGGGCATGTTGACTAGCACAGAATTTTCTGACAGTTATCTAACATATCTAACCTATTAAACTGTTCCTTAATTGTTTACTAGTGAGAAGATCTCACACAATGTTTTGCAGCTTGGTCTTCTAGAGTACTCTTAGGCCCCGTACACACGACCAAACATGTATGCTGAAACTGGTCCGTGGACCAGTTTCAGCATACATGTTTGGTCGTGTGTAGGCGCGAGCAGGCCGAATTCCAGCAAACATTTGCACGCCGGGCCTTTTCCCAGCAGACAAATATTCCTGGACGTGTTTTAAAACCGTCCGCTGGAATCCTGCCCGCTCGGACATGTACGGTCGTCAGTACAGACCTACCGTACATGTCCGAGCGCCCGCCGTCCCTCGCATGGGTCGAATGACTTTGACGCATGCGTGGAAGCCTTTAAATGGCAGGCCCGCCCACGTCGCCGCGTCATCGTCGCGGCGATGACGCGGACACGCCCGGCGTATTGTTTACACGCGGACTTCTGTACGATGGTTAGTACAGCCATCGTACAGAAGCCCTCTGGCAGACATGTACGGTGAAAACGGTCCGACGGACCGGTTTCATCGTACATGTTTGCTCGTTAGTACCCGGCCTTAAAGTAAACCTTTGGCCATACTATAAATGTAAAAATGTATATATCTTAACAAGCAGGTTACAAGCTTTAAAACAAGCCCTCACTAACCTCTGTAGCTGAAACCACTGCGTGATCATTTATCCTCAAACCTCACAATAATAACTCCGATGTTGGAAAACAGTAGATTTCTGAACAGTTTGGTTTACATTATAAACTGACCCTTTGCTACGTTCATGCTGCCAGAGTAAGTAAGATGAGTGAGATAAGCTCATCCATCATTGGTAATGATTAAGCACAAGATGTTTGTGTGAAACGCGTCTACGTGACCTCGTGTTGGTGTCTTTGGTGCTATCGCTTCGAACAATAAAAGGCAATCGGAATTCCTGGATGTGTAGCCATTTCTTTTCTTACAAGTGAGATAAGCTTTGCTTTCTTTTCTTCTATTCTGAACTTTAAGGATACATTTCTCCACAGTGCCCGTGGCTACAGAGGTTTGTTGTAATACTTTAATGTTCTTAGTGTGACCACAGAATAACTTTCTGCACATTATCTCCCCTTAGGAGTACAATACGTTTTAACCCCATAGGGGCCACTGGTGAATGTGGTTGGTCTTCCACCCTGCACAGCCAGGCACACAAATTTCCAGACACCCCGAGTCTAGAAGCAGTCCTTGCACTTTGTTTTTGTTTTTTGTTTTATTAGGGAAATTTGGGAAGAACTTGGATGGGGTCACATATGGAATGCCCACTTGATTGAAGAAACTTGGTAGGGACTTAAACTATATACTGTACACTCCGGTATATACAATCTCTCTTCCTTAACCTCACGCACATACACTTGATTGTAGACTATCACTCCCAGGGCCATCTAACACAGGTTTCAGCACAATCTCAGCTGGGTCTGATGAAATTCCCTTTTCAGGCAGGGATCGCCGACCCCTAAGGTGTAAAAGAATATAAGTCCTTGGTACAGTGGGTGACTGCGATATTGTGTTTTTAGCACGACAGCATCGCGCTGATTCTCGGTGACAGGGTGCCGACATCTCACACTCGCTAGAATAGACAAAGCACATTCCAGCGAGCGCGTCATAGAAGCGACGGGAGATCCGACTTGGATTCCCGCCAATTCTAGCGTCAGCATTTGGTATGCATTCCCGAGAGGGAGAACTCCACGCCAATTTTTAAATAAAAAAACGGCATGGGTTCCCCCCCCAGAAGCATACCAGGCCCTTAGGTCTGGTATGGGTTGTAGGGAGACCCCCCTACGCCGAAAAACCGACGTAGGGGGTCCCCCTACAATCCGTACCAGACCCGTATCCAAAAGCACGCTACCTGGCCGGCCAGGAAGGGAGTGGGGACGAGCGAGCGCCCCCCCCTCCTGAGCCGTACCAGGCTGCATGCCCTCAACATGGGGGGGTCGGGTGCTCTGGGGCAGGGGGGCGCACTGCGGGCCCCCCCCACCCCAGAGCACCCTGTCCCCATGTTGATAAGGACAGGGCCTCTTCCCGACAACCCTGGCCGTTGGTTGTCGGGGTCTGCGGGCGGGGGGCTTATCGGAATCTGGGAGCCCCCTCAAATAAGGGGGCCCCCAGATACCGGCCCCCCAACCTAAGTGAATGAGTATGGGGTACATTGTACCCCTACCCATTCACCTGCAAGAAAAGTGTTAACACAAATAAACAACACAGGTTATTCAAATATTTTATTAGTCTGCTCCGAAGGCCCCCCTGTCTTCTTTAGCTCTTTCAGCAGGGGGGGCTTCTTCTTCACCGCCGTCTGGTTCTCTTCCGCTCTCCGGGGGGCTTCTTCTTCTTCCGCTGTCCGGGGGTCTCCTCCGCTCTCCTTCTGCTCTTCGGGGGTCTTCTCCGCTCTCCAGGAGTCTTCTTCTATTTTCGCCGCTCTCCGCTGTTGATTCGGCGCACCCCGGTTCTTCCTCCCGCTGTCCGGTACCTTATCCTTCAGGGCTGGCCGCCGCTATACTAGCGGCAGCCAGTCCGCTCTTCTGTGACGTCATCTTCTTCACTTCTCTTCTTCAGCCTTCTCCCGATGTTGTCCCGCCGGCTCTTCTCGCTGCAATGACGGGTGCGCGGCTTGCATCCGACTTATATAGGCCTCACAGTCCCATCATGCTCCGGTACCTACCCACGTGGGTAGGTTCGACGGGGACTACTATCTCCAGAAAATGCGGAGCCTCCATAGGCGCTAAATTCTCACCGTCCTTGGCAAATCTCTATATGGGTTATGGGAGAGGTTCCACATTTTTGGACCAGATAGTCCCCATCGAAAATATACCATATTCTACTGTAGATTCATAGATGACCTCCTATTCATAGTCTCAGGTCAACATACCAACTTAGAAGAATGGTTGGCATACATGAATGACAATATGTTGAATTTAAAATTCGCAGGGCAACCTAATGAGAAGTCTATGAAATTTTTGGATGTGAAATTGACAGGTGAGACAATTTCTTATGCCGCGTACACACGACCGTTTTTCATGACGAGAAAAATGCAATTTTTTAAATTGGTCATTAAAAACGATCGTGTGTAGGCTCCAGAGCATTTTTCTCAACGAGAAAAATGGGCATTAAAATTTTAGAACCTGCTCTATTTTTTCTCTACGTTTTTCACGTTGTTGTTTTTCTCGTCGTGATAAACGGTCGTGTGTAGGCTTTAACGACGGGGAAAAAACACGCATGCTCAGAAGCAAGTGCGGTCGTACGTGTTGTACGTCACCGCGCTTTGCTCAAGCATTTTTTTTTCAGGATCGTGTGTATGCAAGGCAGGCTTGACAAGAATCATGTTGAGAAAAACGTCGTTTTTTTCCATGACATTAAAAACGGTCGTGTGTACGTGGCATAATGCCGTGTACACACGACCGTTTTTAGTGGTCTAGAAAAAAACAACATTTTTTTCAACCCGATTCTTGTCAAGCCTGCCTTCCTACACACGATCGTGAAAAAAAAATGCTCTAGCAAAGCGCGGTGACGAACAACACGTACGACGGCACTATAAAGGGGAAGTTACATTCGGATGGCGCCACCCTTGGGGTTGCTTTTGCTGATTTTGTGTTAGTAAAAGTTTGGTGAGAAACGATTCACGCTTTTCAGTCTTTGCGCTTTTCAGTCTGTTACAGCGTGACGAATGTGCTATCTCCATTACGAACGCTAGTTTTACCAGAACGAGCGCTCCCGTCTCATAACTTGATTCTGAGCATGCGCATTTTTTCACGTCATTAAAGCCTACACACGTCAACGTGAAAAACGCCGCAAAAAAATAGAGCATGTTCTAAATTTTTAATGCCCATTTTTCACATCACGAAAAAATGCTCTGGAGCCTACCCACAATCGTTTTAAATGACATTAAAAAATATATTTTTTTCACGTCATGAAAAACGGTCGTGTGTACACGGCATAAGACATAAAAGGTTGTGCAGTGAGGTTAGAAAATAGGGAATATCCGAAATCAGTGATCAAAAAAGGTTTATCAATTGCCAATAAAGCACCCCGACACTCAGGCCTCGTACACACGACCGGATCTGTCCGTTGGGATTTATCCGCGGATCAGTTCCAGCAGACAAATCCGGTCATGTGTACGGCCTAGCGGACATTTTTCGGCGGACATTTCTCCAGCCGACGGTTTTCAAGTGGATAAAAATTTCTTAGCATGCTAAGAAATCTATCCGCTGGAAACCTGTCCGTCGGACTGATCCGGTCGTCTGTACAGACTCACCGGATAAGTCCAAGCGATCCCCATCCCTCGCATGTGTCGAAGTGATTAGACGCATGCGTGGAAGTATTTACCTTCCAGGGTCACGCACGTCACCACGTCATCGTCGCGGCAACGGCGCGGCCACGTTACCGCGTATGTTTTCCGCGGGGATTTTGATCTGATGGTGTGTACAGCCCATCAGATCAAAATCGGGAGCAGAAATGTCCGCTGGAAACGGTCCGGCGGACCGTTTCCAACGGATATCCTCTCGTGTGTACAGGGCCTTACTCCTTATAGATAAACCTAAAAACTGTTCAGGTCATGGACACACATCCAAGTTCAGCTTTAGCTTTAGCTCGGTCAGTCTTTCCCCTACACAGGAAAACTGCGATGGAGCTTTAGTCAGGAATCCCGGCCATGTGTATGCTCCATCGCAGTTTTTCCCATAGGAAAACTGCCAAAAACCGCCAACAAAAGTCTGCCGGTTTTCCGACTGGTTCTCTTTTTTTTCGGCGGTTTTTGGGCAGTTTTCCCATCGGAAAAACTGCGAGGAGCATACACACGGCCAGGACTCCCATCGGGAAAACTGATCGTGTGTATGAGGCATTATACTGCTGAATTCCACAAAATAAAGAAGATTGTTAAAAAGTACCTTCCGGTGTTATCCAATGACCCGGTGTATTCTCAAATTCTAGATAAAGGTATTCGCACTGTTTCCAGGAAAGCACCGTCCCTAGGTGGTCTATTATCACCCAGCTTCTTTTCTAGTAAGGGAAGCCCCACCAATTGGTTGTCTTTTCAAGAAACCTTTAGGTGTGGTGGACGGGGCTGTTCTTACTGTCCCTTCATTAACCACTTGACAACTGGGCACTTAAACACCCTTAATAACCAGACCAATTTTCAGCTTTCGGTGCTCTCACATTTTGAATGACAATAACTCAGTCATACAACACTGTAACCAAATGAAATTTTTGTCCTTTTTTTCCCACAAATAGAGCTTTCTTTTGGTGGTATTTGATCACCTCTGCGGTTTTTATTTTTTCCGCTAATAATGAAAAAAGAACGAAAATTTTGTAAAAAAATGATTTTTTTTTCATTTCTATTATAACATTTTGCAAAAAATGAATTTTTCTTCATAAATTTGGCCTAAAATGTATACTGCTACATATCTTTGGTTAAAAAAAAAAAAAATTGGGTTATTATTTAGTCTGGGTGAAAGTTATAGGGTCTAAAAGCTATGGTACCAATTACTGAAAATGTATCAATTTGATCACATCTGAAGTACTGACGGCCTTTCTCATTTCTTGAGACCCTAACATGCCAGAAAAGTACAAATACCCCCTAAATGACCCCTTTTTGGAAAGAAGACATTCCAAGGTATTTAGAAAGAGGCATGGTGAGTTTTTTGAAGTTGTAATTTTTTCCCACAATTCTTTGCAAAATCAAGTTTTTTTTTATTTTTATTTTTTTTCCACAAAAGTTTCATATTAGCAGGTTATTTCTCGCACACAGCATATTCATACCACAAAATACACCCCAAAACACATTCTGCTATTCCTCCCGAGTATGGCGATACCACATGTGTGAGACTTTTACACAGCGTGGCCACATAGAGAGGCCCGACATGCAGGGAGCACCATCAGGCGTTCTGGAACACCCAGACCAGTTCTGACATTTCTCTCCTACATGTAAAAATCATCATTTATTTGCTAGAAAATTACATAGAACCCCAAAACATTATATATGCTTTTTTAGCAAAGACCCTAGAGAATACAATGGCGGTCGTTGCAACTTTTTATCGCGCATGGTATTTGCACAGCAATTTTTCGAACGCATTTTTTTGGGAAATAAAACAGTTTTGTGCTTTTTAAAAAAAAAAAACATTAAAGTTAGCCCAATGTTTTTGCATAATATGAAAGATGAAGTTACGCCGAGTAAATAGATACCCAACATGTCACCCTTCAATATTGCACACGCTTGTGGAATGGCGCCAAACTTCGCTACTTAAAAATCCCCATAGGCGACGTTTTAAATGTTTTTACTGGTTACATGTTTTTAGTTACAGAGGAGGTCTAGGGCCAAAATGATTGCTCTCGCTCTAACGTTCGCAGCGATACCCCACATGTGTGGTTTGAACACCGTTTTCATATGTGGGCGGGACTTACGTACACATTCGCTTCTGTATACGAGCACGCGGGAACAGGGGCGCTTCAAATATTTTTTTTTTATTTTTATTGTTCATTTTACTTTATTTATTTTAGTTTGACATGTTTTTCCCCAAAAATAAATGTTTTGATCACTTTTATTCCAATTACAAGGAATGTAAACATCCCTTGTAATAGGAATATAGCATGACAGGTCCTCTTTACAGTGAGATATGGGGTCAATAAGACCCCACATCTCACCTCTAGGCTGGGAAGCCTGAAAAAAAAACAAAAAAAAAAAAACGATCCTGGCTTCGATCGCAGCGGTGAGTCAGAAGAAGCACCGGAGGGCGAAGGGAGTGGGGACGTACACTTTTGCCTCCCGTAAGAACGATCAAGAGGCGGAACAGCCGCCATGATCGTTCTTATGGTGTAGGGAATCGCTGGCTGAAAAAAATGATATCTGAATGATGCCTGTAGCTGCAGGCATCATTTAGATATCCCTGCACAAGTCAAGGACCTCATATGACGTGGGCGGGAAGTGGTTAAAACACATTTTTTTCTGGGTATTGCAGAGTATTGGCCGGGGTATTGCAAAGTATTGGTGTTGGGGTATTGCAGAGTATTGGTGTTGGGGTATTGCAAAGTATTGGTGCGGGGGTATTGCAAAGTATTGGCCGGGGTATTGCAAAGTATTGGTGCGGGGGTATTGCAAAGTATTGGTGCGGGGGTATTGCAGAGTATGGTGCGGGGGTATTGCAGAGTATGGTGCGGGGGTATTGCAGAGTATTGTGTGGGGGGTATTGCAGAGTATTGTGTGGGGGGTATTGCAGAGTATTGTGTGGAGGGTATTGCAGAGTATTGTGCGGGGGGTATTGCAGAGTATTGTGCGGGGGTATTGCAGAGTATTGTGCGGGGGGTATTGCAAAGTATTGGTGCGGGGGTATTGCAGAGTATGGTGCGGGGGTATTGCAGAGTATTGTGTGGGGGGTATTGCAGAGTATTGTGTGGGGGGTATTGCAGAGTATTGTGTGGGGGGTATTGCAGAGTATTGCGCGGGGGTATTGCAGAGTATTGCGCGGGGGTATTGCAGAGTATTGCGCGGGGGTTTTGCAGAGTATTGCGCGGGGGTTTTGCAGAGTATTGCGCGGGGGTTTTGCAGAGTATTGCGCGGGGGTTTTGCAGAGTATTGCGCGGGGGGTATTGCAGATTATTGCGCAGGGGGTATTGCAGAGTAATTGCGCAGGGAAGGCAGAGCATTGCAGAGTATTGCGCAGGAAAGGCAGAGTATTGCAGGGGTTAATGCAGAGTATTGCACAGGGAAGGAAGAGTATTGCAGGGGGTTAATGCAGAGTATTGCACAGGGAAGGAAGAGTATCTCAGGGGGTTAATGCAGAGTATTGCACAGGGAAGGCAGAGTATTGCAGGGGGTTAATGCAGAGTATTGCACAGGGAAGGCAGAGTATTGCAGGGGTTAATGCAGAGTATTGCACAGGGAAGGAAGAGTATTGCAGGGGGTTAATGCAGAGTATTGCACAGGGAAGGAAGAGTATCTCAGGGGGTTAATGCAGAGTATTGCACAGGGAAGGAAGAGTATTGCAGGGGGTTCATGCAGAGTATTGCACAGGGAAGGCAGAGTATTGCAGGGGTTAATGCAGAGTATTGCACAGGGAAGGAAGAGTATTGCAGGGGGTTAATGCAGAGTATTGCACAGGGAAGGAAGAGTATCTCAGGGGGTTAATGCAGAGTATTGCACAGGGAAGGAAGAGTATTGCAGGGGGTTAATGCAGAGTATTGCACAGGGAAGGCAGAGTATTGCAGGGGTTAATGCAGAGTATTGCACAGGGAAGGAAGATTATTGCAGGGGGTTAATGCAGAGTATTGCACAGGGAAGGAAGAGTATCTCAGGGGGTTAATGCAGAGTATTGCACAGGGAAGGAAGAGTATTGCAGGGGGTTAATGCAGAGTATTGCACAGGGAAGGCAGAGTATTGCAGGGGTTAATGCAGAGTATTGCACAGGGAAGGAAGAGTATCTCAGGGGGTTAATGCAGAGTATTGCACAGGGAAGGAAGAGTATTGCAGGGGGTTAATGCAGAGTATTGCACAGGGAAGGCAGAGTATTGCAGGGGTTAATGCAGGGATGGCTGAGCAGGGATGGATGGATCTGTGACTGCAATAGTCACAGATCCATCCCACACTGCTGCTGCCATCCGCGCTCTCCTCTCACACTGTACCGATCGGTACAGCGAGAGGAGGGAGGAACCGGCGTCATCAAATGACGCCGGTTTGTTTACCTGTGATCACGCCGTCATTGGACGGCGCGATCACATGGTAAAAGACCGCGGTTGTCGGTCAGTTACCGAGATCTGTGTAGCGCCGGGTCTCATAGACCCGGCGCGCACAGAATTTTCAGTGTGCGCGCCCGAGGCGGCGCGCATTACTGCTTCTGGTGGGCGCCGTTAAATAACGGCGACCCCCAGTTAAGCAACCACCTTGCCGCCGTTATATGACGGCGGCTGGTGGTTAAGTGGTTAAAAAAGACAACAATGTCATTTTTACATCAACAGGTAAAACTCATAAACTACATTTGTTCATCAATTGCAATACACGCTACATTGTATATGTCTAGGGTTGAGCGAACCCGAACTGTAAAGTTCGGGTTCGTACCGGACTTTTGGATTTTTTACCCGAACCCGAACAATTTACTGTAAGTTCGGGTTCGAGTTCAGTGTTTGGCAATGTAATGGCGCGCTGCTGGGCAGCCAATCAACATTTGTTTAACTCTTGTGACCTAGAAGCCATCACAGCCATGCCTACTAATGGCATGGTTGTTATTGGCCAGTGCAGCATGTGACCCAGCCTCTATATAAGCTAGAGGCACATAGCACAGCACGTCACTCTGCTTTAGATAGGGTAGGAAAAGGCTGGCGCTGCTGCTGCTCTGAGGGAGAGAATTAGATAGGAGTCAGACTCAGTCCTGCTTCAGAAATCAAATTTCTCAGCGATCTACATAGCACAGCAAGTCACTCTGCTTTAGATACTTTAGGGAAAGGTTCCTGGTGTTGCTTTTAGGGAGAGAAATAGATTGGAGTCAGTCCTGCTTCAGAAATCAAATTACACCAGCACTGCATATGTTACTGTGAGATACACCCTTTAGATACTTTTCTTCTATTGTGCTATTCAAAAAACATCCATTTAGGGCCAAAAAAATAAAAATTTGCAGTGTTTCCACCATATCTGTACGTGTGAGATACACCCTTTAGATACTGTTCTTCTATTGTGCTATTCAAAAAACATCCATTTAGGGCAAAAACTTTTTTTTTTGCAGTGTTTCCACCATATCTGTACGTGTGAGATACACCCTTTAGATACTGTTTTTCTATTGTGCTATTCAAAAAACACCTGCTTAGGGCAAAAAAAATTATTTTGCAGTGTTTGCTCCATATCTGTACGTGTGAGATACACACTTTAGATACTGTTCCTCTATTGTGCTATTCAAAAAACACCCATTTAGGGCAACAAAATATATTTTGCAGTGTTTCCTCCATATTTGTACGGGTGAGATAAACACTTTAGATACTGTTCTTCTATTGTGCTATTCAAAAAACACCCATTTAGGACAAGATCCTACATTTGAGAAATATGAGGAGAACGTCAAATAAGGGACGTGGCCCCGGTCGTGAATAGACACGTATACCGGCCTTACCCAGCCATTCTTAAAAACAAAAACCAGTGTTGGCTACCTCGTCCTCCTCCACCGCCGCTTCCACCTAAACCGCCACATCCACCGCCACCTCAACCTCCTACTCCATATGGACCTCGTCCTCCTAAGTCAAGATTTTTGGGCCAAATTCTCAAAAGAGATACGCAGACTTAACTCCATTTTTCTAAATTTACACGGCGCGTATATTTGCGCACGATCGTCAAAACGACTTAAGCAAACATTTCCGTATTTTCAGCCGTACTTAAATTAGTTACACCTGCGCATTCCCGGGCGCAAATTACGCTAGGCTCGCCGCTGTTTTTGATAGGCAAAGATGCAAATGAGGGAGTTAGGGGATTCTCAGAATTAAGTGTGTGTGCCGTATTTTCCGCCCTGTGCGCACCTGTTAGTTTTTCTGACTAAATTTCCACATTATAAAACCAGCCCTAATTTTACACATGCTGTGGAAGGGTTTGCTGAAGGTAGTGACTAGAGGTTAGAGCTCTAGTTGTGAAGGTTTTTGTTTAAAAATGCCAGGACCAGCGATGATTTTGACGGCACTTGCTGCCTTACAGGCACAAAGGAGGAGGAGGGCACAGAGGAGGAGGATGAGGGCACAGGCGCGAGTTTATCGTCCACGGCGTGATATTTGGCAAATGCCAGCTTATGAGGTGATTGGCAACTACCGTTTTGATAGGGAGGCCATCCTGGAGATCACCCAACTCCTTCATGAGGATCTAACCGCCCCAACCCTACGTTCCCATGCCCTGGGAGTGGCTCATTCCAGCGAGCATCTGGAGGTGTGGCTGGGATGGTGCAGTCAACCATGAGCAAATGTCTACATCAGGTGGTCCCTGCCATACTGCGGCGCATGAGCAACCAGTTTGTCATGCCCACCCAGGAGGACCAGCGTGTGCAAGCAATGACAGACTTTTATAATATTGCTGGCTTTCCTAAGACCATCGGGGCGATAGACTGCACCCATGTGGCACTACAGCCCCCCCATGATACTGAACACCTGTTCAGAAATAGGAAAGGCTGGCATTCGATAAATGTACAGGTTATCGTAGATGCACATGGCCTCATCTGGCACGTTTGTGCCAAGTTTCCCGGCTCGTGCCATGATAGTTACATCCTAAGGCAGACCAAGATCTACAGAGACTTTGAGATGAACGTTTATGGAGACAGCTGGCTGATTGGTGAGTGACATTGGTGTCAGGTATGCCCCCCCCATGATGCAGACATCACAAGGGGCACATGCATGACTAATATCCTCCTGTCTTTTCCCTTACAGGTGACTCAGGATATGCCTTGGGACCCCACCTGATGACCCCCTTTAGGAACCCCCAAACACCCGGAGAACGAAAATTCAATGAGGTGCACATCCAGACCCGGGCTATAGTAGAGCGGACTTTTGGCCTTCTAAAGTCAAGATTTAGATGCCTTGACAAGACTGGGGGTACACTATTGTATTCCCCAGACTTTGTATGCCAAATTATTGGGGCATGTTGCATACTGCACAATTTTGCTTTAAGAAGGGGCATGCATGTTGAGATATGTCCTGACCTAACCCCCCACCCAGGCAATCCCCCCCCCCAAACCCCTCTACCCGGTCTGCTGAGGGCCAGGCAATCAGGAGACAACTGTCTGAAGGCATCTTTGCCCAGTAAATGGATCCTAATTATCTTTTTGTTTTTGCTTTGCCCAGAACAAATCACAGAGATTATGTGACCTTTAAATCTTTACTTTGGAAAATAAATGCACATTACTTATATGCCAATGAGAATGTTTTTTTTTGTTACAAAACGCACATTAATTATCTCACAATGAGAATGCATGAATGCACGTCACTGTGGTCCCTAGCACAGACACATCACATGCACATCGAATTGGATTAGATCCAAGTACCCCCCCCCCTTTGGTACTTGGGAGCAGTAACGCCCCGCCACGGCTCCAATTATGTCACTGTGCATTCATACACCATTCAGGAACCTAGGATGACTTCTCCCTGGTCCTGGGGATCCCTACTCCACCAAAACTGAGGGTGACACCCTTATGTTTTCAGGAATTCCACCCCCCCACATTCACACATTTTTCACACACATAAACCAAATCATAAGTACAGTGTAAAAAAAATAAAAAAATAAAAATAAAAGTACCCCTGCAAATTAAGGATGTTGCCGAGTGCTCCTTCTGGGCTGCCCACGGCCACGGGCACGGCCACGGCCGACTGGGGGATCTTCACGGGGGGGTCTGTGCAGGGGAGGGAGTATTTGCAGGGGGGGGTCTGTGCAGGGGAGGGAGTATTTTCAGGGGGGGGACTGTGCAGGGGAGGGAGTATTTTGAGGGGTGGGGGACTGTACAGGGGAGGAAGCAGCCTCCCCTGGTGTCTGTCCTCCTGCTGGCCTTCCCTCCAAGGCAACGGCTATCCTTGTCAGACAGGAAGTAATGTCAGCCGTATTGGCCTGCACAGCCCGGGTATTGGCCTGCACAGCCTGGGTGAGGGCAGTCACCTCCTGGGCCACACCTGTTGTGGCATTCCTCAGGTCCCACAAACAGGTGATGACCCCCACAGAGTTGGTGGCCACGTCACCCAGTGACTCCCTCATTGCACCCAGGCTGCGCTCCACCTTGGTCATTGTTTTTTGTATTGCAGACAGACTGCGGGTCTGCCGGACATTGTCCCTCAACAGACTGACCGGCAGACGCACCAACCCCCCCCTGTTTTCCGGGGTCGGCCTCCTACTTGCCCCTGAGGCTTGTGGCCTTGGAGGAGGAGTTGGAGTGAGCCATGGGTGCTGCTGCATGTTGGAGGAGGGTTGGAAGGGGCGACCCATGATGGTGGCCTGACTGCTGGGCGCCTGTGGGGTTCCCTCAGGGGATGATTCAAAGGTCATATCTTGGCCCATCATTATTTCCTGCCCAATCAGAATATTGTCATCTTCCTCCCCCTCATCCTCCTCCCACTCAACATCCAAATTAGGGGAGTTGTGGGCACTCCCCTCCCATGGCGAATCCTGCCCTTCTTGGGACTCTGCATGAGCCTGTCTTGGGGGTGGTGCAGCAGCCTGCCCTGATGGGCCAGCAACCTCCTGACCTGATGGGCCAGCAACCTCCTGACCTGATGGGCCAGCCACCTCCTGGGCTGATGGGGCTGCCACCTCCTGGGCTGATGGGGCTGCCACCTCCTGGGCTGATGGGGCTGCCACCTCCTGGGCTGATGGGGCTGCCACCTCCTGGGCTGATGGGGCTGCAACCTCCTGGCCATCTGGGGAGGACACAAAACAATCACAGGTTGTTGGATCCACACACTTGGCACATCTTCCCTTCCCCCACCCACACATGCTAATCACCAGATAGAAATTGTAAAAAATTACCTGTCCTCATAAGAGGATCATTGTCAAAGCCAGGCAGGCCCACCACCTGCTGTGGGTGGAAACACTGGGCCACTGCCCATTCCTCCTCACTCATCCTGACTGGGCAGGGTCCCCCTCCTCCGGTGCCCCTGGTATGGGCATGCAGCGTTGCCAGCTTGTTCCGGGACACGCTCCTCAAGTCATTAATTTTTTTTTGAACTCCAGCGATGGTCCTGGTCTCCCCCCCCCCCGCCGCATTGATCCGATCGGTGATCTTTTGAAGGATCTCCTTCCTCCTGGCCGGGGTGGTGTTGTGGCTCTCAGGGCCATGGAGAAATCGCCCAAATTTAATAACGCCCTGAGCAAGTATATGCTTCTCTGCCAGGGTAAAATTGAGCTTCCTGCGCTTGGGAGCCATGACAGACAACACCCAGCAACAGGGAACTCACCCAAAAAACAAACAACAATACACACACACAACAAAGAAAATACAAACAAGCAAAAATAAAAAATATACAGACACCTACTATTAATTCAAAAACAAACAGGCAAAAAAGGAAAACAAAAAATATAAACACAACCAAAAAAAAACACTTATCAAAAACAAACACGCAAACAATCAAAACAAAGAACAAATTATCAAAAACAAACACCAACTATACCCTCCAACTCCACAAACACTTTTCTCACAAACAAATCTTACCAACAAACACTGACAAACGTTCAAAGCAGAAGCAACTTGCTTTAGGAAGGGAACACAGGGAAATACTTTTGCAATTGAAGTCTGTTTGACTGGGGCTATTTAGACACAGGGCGATCTTCAAACTAAGTACGCTTGGCCTTTTACCTATCTCACTGATTGCGCTGACCAAAGTTCTGCACATGCGCAGTGAGGTCCAGATTCGTGCGCGCATGCGCAGTACGGCCGGCACTTCATTTGCATGGGGTCACGGCTCATTACAATGAAGCACGCCCACTTCATTCCCACTTGCCATAACCACGCCTTACGCATTGAAACTTAAGTTAAGGATGGCGCAGTTTTGTGCGCAAATGCACTGAGAATACGGTACTTACGACACCAACTTAGGGCGCCGTAACTTAAATGACATAAGTTAGATAATCCTAAATTTACACATGTTTTTGAGAATTTGGCCCCGTATTCTCAGTGCATTTGCGCACAAAACTGCGCCATCCTTAACTTAAGTTTCAATGCGTAAGGCGTGGTTATGGCAAGTGGGAATGAAGTGGGCGTGCTTCATTGTAATGAGCCGTGACCCCATGCAAATGAAGTGCCGGCCGTACTGCGCATGCGCGCACGAATCTGGACCTCACTGCGCATGTGCAGAACTTTGGTCAGCGCAATCAGTGAGATAGGTAAAAGGCCAAGCGTACTTAGTTTGAAGATCGCCCTGTGTCTAAATAGCCCCAGTCAAACAGACTTCAATTGCAAAAGTATTTCCCTGTGTTCCCTTCCTAAAGCAAGTTGCTTCTGCTTTGAACATTTGTCAGTGTTTGTTGGTAAGATTTGTTTGTGAGAAAAGTGTTTGTGGAGTTGGAGGGTATAGTTGGTGTTTGTTTTTGATAATTTGTTCTTTGTTTTGATTGTTTGCGTGTTTGTTTTTGATAAGTGTTTTTTTTTGGTTGTGTTTATATTTTTTGTTTTCCTTTTTTGCCTGTTTGTTTTTGAATTAATAGTAGGTGTCTGTATATTTTTTATTTTTGCTTGTTTGTATTTTCTTTGTTGTGTGTGTGTATTGTTGTTTGTTTTTTGGGTGAGTTCCCTGTTGCTGGGTGTTGTCTGTCATGGCTCCCAAGCGCAGGAAGCTTAATTTTACCCTGGCAGAGAAGCATATACTTGCTCAGGGCGTTATTAAATTTGGGCGATTTCTCCATGGCCCTGAGAGCCACAACACCACCCCGGCCAGGAGGAAGGAGATCCTTCAAAAGATCACCGATCGGATCAATGCGGCGGGGGGGGGGGGGGGAGACCAGGACCATCGCTGGAGTTCAAAAAAAAATTAATGACTTGAGGAGCGTGTCCCGGAACAAGCTGGCAACGCTGCATGCCCATACCAGGGGCACTGGAGGAGGGGGACCCTGCCCAGTCAGGATGAGTGAGGAGGAATGGGCAGTGGCCCAGTGTTTCCACCCACAGCAGGTGGTGGGCCTGCCTGGCTTTGACAATGATCCTCTTATGAGGACAGGTAATTTTTTACAATTTCTATCTGGTGATTAGCATGTGTGGGTGGGGGAAGGGAAGATGTGCCAAGTGTGTGGATCCAACAACCTGTGATTGTTTTGTGTCCTCCCCAGATGGCCAGGAGGTTGCAGCCCCATCAGCCCAGGAGGTGGCAGCCCCATCAGCCCAGGAGGTGGCAGCCCCATCAGCCCAGGAGGTGGCAGCCCCATCAGCCCAGGAGGTGGCAGCCCCATCAGCCCAGGAGGTGGCAGCCCCATCAGCCCAGGAGGTGGCTGGCCCATCAGGTCAGGAGGTTGCTGGCCCATCAGGTAAGAGGTTGCTGGCCCATCAGGGCAGGCTGCTGCACCACCCCCAAGACAGGCTCATGCAGAGTCCCAAGAAGGGCAGGATTCGCCATGGGAGGGGAGTGCCCACAACTCCCCTAATTTGGATGTTGAGTGGGAGGAGGATGAGGGGGAGGAAGATGACAATATTCTGATTGGGCAGGAAATAATGATGGGCCAAGATATGACCTTTGAATCATCCCCTGAGGGAACCCCACAGGCGCCCAGCAGTCAGGCCACCATCATGGGTCGCCCCTTCCAACCCTCCTCCAACATGCAGCAGCACCCATGGCTCACTCCAACTCCTCCTCCAAGGCCACAAGCCTCAGGGGCAAGTAGGAGGCCGACCCTGGAAAACAGGGGGGGGTTGGTGCGTCTGCCGGTCAGTCTGTTGAGGGACAATGTCCGGCAGACCCGCAGTCTGTCTGCAATACAAAAAACAATGACCAAGGTGGAGCGCAGCCTGGGTGCAATGAGGGAGTCACTGGGTGACGTGGCCACCAACTCCGTGGGGGTCATCACCTGTTTGTGGGACCTGAGGAACGCTAAAACAGGTGTGGCCCAGGAGGTGACTGCCCTCACCCAGGCTGTGCAGGCCAATACCCGGGCTGTGCAGGCCAATACGGCTGACATTACTTCCTGTCTGACAAGGATAGCCGTTGCCTTGGAGGGAAGGCCAGCAGGAGGACAGACACCAGGGGAGGCTGCTTCCTCCCCTGTACAGTCCCCCACCCCTCAAAATACTCCCTCCTCTGCACAGTCCCCCCCCCTGAAAATACTCCCTCCCCTGCACAGACCCCCCCCCCTGAAAATACTCCCTCCCCTGCACAGACCCCTCCCCGTGAAGATCCCCCAGTCGGCCGTGGCCGTCCCCGTGGCCGTGCCCGTGACTGTGCCCGTGCCCGTGCCCGTGGGCAGCCCAGAAGGAGCACTCGGCAACATCCTTAATTTGCAGGGGTACTTTTTTTTTTTTTTTTTTACACTGTACTTGGTAATTTGGTTTATGTGTGTGAATGATGTGTGAATGTGGGGGGGTGGCATTCCTGAAAACATAAGGGTGTCACCCTCAGTTTTGGTGGAGTAGGGATCCCCAGGACCAGGGAGAAGTCATCCTAGGTTCCTGAATGGTGTATGAATGCACAGTGACATAATTGGAGCCGTGGCGGGGCGTTACTGCTCCCAAGTACCAAAGGGGGGGGTACTTGGATCTAATCCAATTCGATGTGCATGTGATGTGTCTGTGCTAGGGACCACAGTGACGTGCATTCATGCATTCTCATTGTGAGATAATTAATGTGCGTTTTGTAACAACAAAAAAAACATTCTCATTGGCATATAAGTAATGTGCATTTATTTTCCAAAGTAAAGATTTAAAGGTCACATAATCTCTGTGATTTGTTCTGGGCAAAGCAAAAACAAAAAGATAATTAGGATCCATTTACTGGGCAAAGATGCCTTCAGACAGTTGTCTCCTGATTGCCTGGCCCTCAGCAGACCGGGTAGAGGGGTTTGGGGGGGGGGATTGCCTGGGTGGGGGGCTAGGTCAGGACATATCTCAACATGCATGCCCCTTCTTAAAGCAAAATTGTGCAGTATGCAACATGCCCCAATAATTTGGCATACAAAGTCTGGGGAATACAATAATGTACCCCCAGTCTTGTCAAGGCATCTAAATCTTGACTTTAGAAGGCCAAAAGTCCGCTCTACTATAGCCCGGGTCTGGATGTGCACCTCATTGAATTTTCGTTCTCCGGGTGTTTGGGGGTTCCTAAAGGGGGTCATCAGGTGGGGTCCCAAGGCATATCCTGAGTCACCTGTAAGGGAAAAGACGGGAGGATATTAGTCATGCATGTGCCCCTTGTGATGTCTGCATCATGGGGGGGGCATACCTGACACCAATGTCACTCACCAATCAGCCAGCTGTCTCCATAAACGTTCATCTCAAAGTCTCTGTAGATCTTGGTCTGCCTTAGGATGTAACTATCATGGCACGAGCCGGGAAACTTGGTACAAACGTGCCAGATGAGGCCATGTGCATCTACGATAACCTGTACATTTATCGAATGCCAGCCTTTCCTATTTCTGAACAGGTGTTCAGTATCATGGGGGGGCTGTAGTGCCACATGGGTGCAGTCTATCGCCCCGATGGTCTTAGGAAAGCCAGCAATATTATAAAAGTCTGTCATTGCTTGCACACGCTGGTCCTCCTGGGTGGGCATGACAAACTGGTTGCTCATGCGCCGCACTATGGCAGGGACCACCTGATGTAGACATTTGCTCATGGTTGACTGCACCATCCCAGCCACACCTCCAGATGCTCGCTGGAATGAGCCACTCGCTAAAAAATGGAGGGTTGCCATCACTTTTTCAAGAGGTGTCAGGGCATGGGAACGTAGGGTTGGGGCGATTAGATCCTCATGAAGGAGTTGGGTGATCTCCAGGATGGCCTCCCTATCAAAACGGTAGTTGCCAATCACCTCATAAGCTGGCATTTGCCAAATATCACGCCGTGGACGATAAACTCACGCCTGTGCCCTCATCCTCCTCCTCTGTGCCCTCCTCCTCCTTTGTGCCTGTAAGGCAGCAAGTGCCGTCAAAATCATCGCTGGTCCTGGCATTTTTAAACAAAAACCTTCACAACTAGAGCTCTAACCTCTAGTCACTACCTTCAGCAAACCCTTCCACAGCATGTGTAAAATTAGGGCTGGTTTTATAATGTGGAAATTTAGTCAGAAAAACTAACAGGTGCGCACAGGGCGGAAAATACGGCACACACACTTAATTCTGAGAATCGCCCTAACTCCCTCATTTGCATCTTTGCCTATCAAAAACAGCGGCGAGCCTAGCGTAATTTGCGCCCGGGAATGCGCAGGTGTAACTAATTTAAGTACGGCTGAAAATACGGAAATGTTTGCTTAAGTCGTTTTGACGATCGTGCGCAAATATACGCGCCGTGTAAATTTAGAAAAATGGAGTTAAGTCTGCGTATCTCTTTTGAGAATTTGGCCCACGGTACTTACGACACCAACTTAGGGCGCCGTAACTTAAATGACATAAGTTAGATAATCCTAAATTTACACATGTTTTTGAGAATTTGGCCCCTTATGTTTTTATTTTTATGTATTTTATGTTATTTTAAGTTATTTCCCTAACCACATTTGTTTGCAGAGTACTTGTCATGCTCTTACCAACATGTTGCTGCCATTTGCAGCCCTCTAGCCCTTTTCATTACCTTTTTAGAGACATTTTGGTACTCAAAAGTTCTGGTCCCCATTGACTTCAATGGGGTTCGGGTTGGGGGTCAAGTTCGGGTCCCGAACCCAGACTTTTTTTCGAAGTTCGGCCGAACCTGTCGAACCCAAACATCCAGATGTCCGCTCAACTCTATATATGTCATAACCTGCACAATATGCTCCATTCAGTACGTTGGCAGAACAACACGCAGGCTGAAGGATCGAATTTACGACCACCTCTATGACATAGACAAAGACCATGTCACTAATGTTGCATGCCATTGGAATGTATGCCATCAGAAGGATACATCTAGCCTTGAAATTCAGGGTATAAACAAAATCGTTAAACCACCCAGAGGTAGAGACAAATTTAGCATTTTAGGCAAGCAGGAAGTAAGGTGGATCTTTATTTTGTATACTAGACGCCCTTCAGGGCTTAAGAATGGGATGTGTCCCATTTCTACCAATGAACATATTCCCACTTCATATGTTATATGTTCTCCTGTCAAGCCCCATAGTTTCATCCCCAGACATTGTAGTTTTGCAGCGGATGAAGTGAGACTCTTGTCTCTTGCCGTGCACTGGCCTACATACATGCCGCTGCATGACAATTATATGTGTCCTCTGCTTTGTTACACATTTCCCTGTTGCTTTTGTTTTGTTTAGTTTTGTCTTATTTTGTTTTGTTTTGTTTCACATCAGTTTCCTGGATTCCATTTGTTTTCAAGTTTTCAGTTTTTTTTTACATATGGTCTTGAATCTTAACCCATTGTATCCTTTCAAGTGTAGCCCAGGTCCTGGCTTCTTTTTCCTTTGTATACCTAGGACTTTGTGTATATACAAATATTTTGTATACCCCTGGTTTCTAATTGCTATATATTCTTTTTCTGTTATAATGTTAGGATACATAGTATCATACAAGCATTTATATAAGATTTAGTACCCAAGTGGGTTTTACACTTATGTCGGTATATACATTTTTGAAATTATAACAATATTTTCCAATTCAGGAATGTTTTAACTACATATCATATTTTTATTATCACTTTCATGGTGATTTAATTTTAGATTCATGAATACGGTGAATTCTTTGATTGTGCATATTATTTAATGCTTATCAATGGCCTTCAGTGTTCGGTCACCAATCATCATATGTACTCGTGTATTCTGTATTTTATTATACTTTGTTGTATTTTGATTCCCATCTATTGAGTGCACCATGTAGAGGATATTTTTACAAAAGACTTTCATTAACTATGTCTTTTCCAAATGAATATATAGGGCTAGATTCACGTAGATCGGCGCATCTTTAGAGCGGCGTAGCGCATCTCATATGCGCTACGCCGACGTAACATAGAGAGGCAAGTACTGTATTCACAAAGCACTTGCTCCCTTTGTTGCGCCGGCGTAACGTAAATTGGCCGGCGTAAGCCCGCCTAATTCAAAGTAGCAAGGAAGTGGGCGTGATCTATTAAAATGAAGCGTGACCCCATGTAAATGAAGGACCGAATGAACGGCGTACGCCTTACGTAAACGGCGTAGATTACTGCGGCGGGCGTAAGTATGTTCGTGAATCGGCATATCTTGCTCATTTACATATTCAACGCGTAAATCAATAAAAGCGCCCCTTGCGGCCAGCGTAAATATGCGCCCAAGATACGACGGCGTAGGAGACTTACATCGGTTGGATGAGGCCAAAATTCAGGCGTATCTTCTCTTAAGAATTAGGCGCAGAGATACGATGGTGCATCCGTACACTTACGCGGCGTATCAGAAGATACGTCGGCGTAAGTGCTTTCTGAATCCGGCTAATACTATTTTGGTCTTTTTTGATCCCATTTTTGGATAAATGGTTTATTTTTTGGCTTTTTCCTTGTTTAGGTGCTCCCAATCTTTTGAGATCAGGACCTATTTGTGTGGGAGGTCTTTTAAAGGGGTTGTAAAGGTAAAAAAAAAACTAAATAGCTTCCTTTACCTTCGTGCAGTCCTGCTTCACTTCCCTAATCCTTCCATTTTGCTTTTAAATGTCCTTATTTCTTCTGAGAAATCCTCACTTCCTGTTCTTCTGTCTGTAACTACACACAGTAATGCAATGCTTTCTCCCTGGTGTGGAGAAAGCCTCTTGAGGGGGGAGAGGGTGAGCAGGAGTGTCAGGACACCCACTAACACACAGCTCCTTTGTCTATCTGCAAAGTAGATAGCGTCCTGACTCTCCTGCTCGACCCCTCAAGAGGCTTTCTCCACACCAGGGAGAAAGTGTTGCATTACTGTGTGTAGTTACAGACAGAAGAACAGGAAGTGAGGATTTCTCATAAGAAATAAGGACATTTAAAAGCAAAATGGAAGGATGAGGTAAGTAAAGGAGGACTGCACTAAGGTAAAGGAAGCTATTTAGGGGGGAAAAATTACCTTTACAACCCCATTAAAGACAATTCTTATGCCTTGTACACACGAACGGAATTTCCAATAAAAAAGTCAGACAGAATTTTTTCATCGGATATTCCGACCATGTGTGGGCCCAATCTGACTTTTTTCTGTTGGAGTTTAGAAATAGAACCCTTTTTTTTTTAATGTTTTATCAGAATCAGAAATTCTGGAACTCCATGGGGAAAAAAAACATGAATGCTCAGAATCAAGTCATCGCATGCTTGGAAGCATTGAACTTAATTTTTCTCGGCTCGTCGTTGTGTTTTACGTCACCGCATTTGGACGGTCGAAATTTGGTCTGACAGTGTGTATGCAAGACAGCTTGAACGGAATTCCAGCGGAAAATGCCATCGGATTTTATCCCATCGGAAATTCCAATCGTGTGTACAGTTTTTCAATCTTTCCTCTTATACACACGCATGGGTTCTGTTCACTCAGCTATGACTAAGCATCGATTGATGTGAAACGCGTTAGCTATTATCCTCTGTTTCTCCATGATTTGACTGCTGTACACTGGATTTTATTTTATCTGATACAAAAAAGATGCCTTTTTTACGATGTGCGGCCGTCCAGGATATTTTTCCTCATCATGCTTTCACACTGGGGCGGTGCGCTTGCAGGACGGAAATAAAAAAGTCCTGCAAGCAGCATCTCTGGGGCGGTGCGAGACTACAAAGGTGAGCAGCAATTTTCTATTTTCTTTTTTATAGTTATGCTGTGTGACTGGGAATGTGTAGATACAAAGTAGGTGTGATCCCAATTTGGCTGCAAATGTGGAAATTTGCTGTAAAGTGTATATAAACCCACGAAAAAAAAATTGAATGTATTGTAGCTTACCTTTCCTTAGATGTTGAAGCTGATTTTTTTTCCTTTTTTTACACTTTTCTTTCTGTATTTTTACCTGGTGATCCTGGCAGGAACACATCTCCTGTCCTTGGTTGACAACCGTACCGTACTAGGAGGAGCAGTGTTGTCACCTTAGGACTATATAACACCTCCCCCTAGCCATGCGGACATAGCAGGGATCAATTGTAACTGAAAACGATCTGTAGAGAGCACAGGAAGTTATCATCTCACTGGATTTCTGGCTGGAAGGACTGCTTTTTTTTTGCACTGAGTTTCCTCGCATAGCAATCGTACGACGTCCACACAAAACAGATCACAAAATGCAATGCGACTGCCAGAATTTCAGCGCATAAGTGTAATCACCCATGTGATGCAAATCAGGTGCGGAAAAAAATGGTTCTGCACCATTTTGGTGCAGATGTGCTGCGATTTGAGCCATATAAAAAATGTACAGCTCAAATCACACCAAACAGACATCGCATGTGATCTTCACAGGAATGCAGTGCGATTCCTGTGCCAATCACATGCTGTGTTCCGCACATATTAGTGTGAACCCAGGCTAAGAGACTAAAAGATAGCAAATAAGAGGAATGTATTCTTAGAACTTATTGAACATACACTTTAAGGCAGGGGTCTCAAACTGGCGGCTCTCCAGCTGTTGCAAAACTACAAATCCCATCATGCCTCTGCCTGTGGGAGTCATGCTTGTAATGCCGCGTACAGACGGTCGTTTTTTGTGATGAAAAAAACCGACGTTTTTGAAAACGTCATTTAAAATGACCGTGTCTGGGGAAAACGTTGTTTTATGTCTTCTGAAAAACAACAAAAAAAACATTCGAACATGCTCGAATTTTTTGTGTCGTTTTTCAAAACGCCGTTTTTTGTGTCAATGAAAATGATAGTGTGTGGGCAAAACGACGTTTCAAAATGACGTTTTTAAACCCGCGCATGCTCAGAAGCAAGTTATGAAGCTAGCTTCAATGGAAAAGAGTGCCGTCGTACGTGCTGAACGTACTTTAAAAATTGATGGTGTGTAGGCAACGTCGTTTTTGAAAATGACGTTTCAAAAACGTTGTTTTATTTCATGATTCAAAACGTCGTTTTTTTTTATCACAAAAAACGACCGTCTGTACGCGGCATAACTGTCAGCCTTGCAATACTTCATGGGACTTGTAGTTTCGGAGAACCGCCAGTTTGAGACCCCTGCTTTAAGGTAAGAGAGTGATAAGAAAAGGCCAGGGTGTAATAAACCTTCTCATACATTAGAAAATGTTTCAATGTTTCTGTATTAATTCTCTGTGGGCTACATTGAAGGGATACTTTGTTATCCCTCTCTCATCTCAGGAAACTGAGAGATAAGCCAAACATGAACAAGGTCCACTTAAGTAGTAGTAGTTCTGTAAATTTTGTTACTGAAAAAGCCCTGAATAAAGTTTTTTGGTAAAAAAAAAAAAGAGCCCTCTAGCAGTTATGTATTTGCTCTCAAGATGGGGACAACCTGAGGTAAATGTCTGAGGGAAGAGCTGCGTTCCCCATAGCAACCAGCCTCAGCCTCTCATTTCTCTCACACTCTTTCCACCTCTTTCCACCTAGTTCTGCCTGGAACTAGTGGCGGCTACAAACCGGGATGGCTTTACCTCTCGGTATGCTTTTATACTGCACCACAGAATATGGATGCTACTTTGTAAGTAAATGTACAGCAAAGTGAGTTTGTTGCTTTGCTATTAGAATGTATCTCACATATGGTGCCATACATTTACTGTAAAATTTAGTTTATACTTGTGGTTGTAAAGAGGTAAAAATACACAGTTGAGCCACATTTTTATCACCCTTCCTAAGACAGCCATATGGAGTATACACATTCTGCAGCAGCAACGCTTTGCATCACAGTGCAGCAAAAATTGCTTCAATTGAATGGGGCCGCACCACAACCACCCCGCTACCGTTTGCGTGTTTGCCCCCTCCCTTGGAACTACATCCCTGCGGGGAGACGCTGTGAATGTGGATGTAGTCCCAAGGGAGGGGGCGAGCATGCTGACTAACCCCCAGCCAGAATGGCTCGGATGATGGGAGCAAGCTTACTGAGGAGGAACAGGAAGTGAGAAATTCAGACAAAGAAAAAAAACATTTAGACCCCTTTCACACTGGGGCGTTTTTCAAGTGCTTTAGCGTTAAAAAAGCGTCTGAAAGAAGCTGCATCTGCAATTCCAATGTGAAAGCCAGAGTGCTTTCACAATAAAGCGCCTGAGAAACGCCCCAGTGTGAAGGGGGTCTTAGCGTTAAAAAAAGCGCCTGTAAAGCACCTGAAAGACGCTGCATCTGCAATCCCAATGTGAAAGCCCGAGTGCTTTTACATTGAGGTGCTGGCAAGGCGTCAAAAAAAGTCCTGCAAGCAGCTTCTTTGCACCACTTTAGGAGCAGTGAATACACCGCTCCTAAAGCCCCCTTCCCATTGAGGGAGCTTTTTTTACGCCAATGTGCCTAAAAAACGCCACAGTTGCCAGCTTAGGGGTACCATGGCCCATATTTGGTGGGAATGCCCTAGGATTCGCTCCTTCTGGAGGAATATATTCAATATGATCTACAAAATAACAGGATATAGGATTCCTAGGACTCCCAATGTTGCCTTATTGAATGCTACCATCCCTCTGCTTCCAAGGTCCTCACAAAAGCTGGTCCACTTCATTTTACTAGGCTCCAAGATAGCCATTGCCAAATCTTGGAAACAGCCAAGGCCGCTCATCTCAGTGGTTAAACACAAAATCTCTTGGATCATGATTCAAGAAAAATTGTCAAGCATACTAGCGAATTCTTCCGAGGTATTTCTTGAAACATGGGCTCCTTGGGCTGATTTTGTTGGCATTCACCTTTCAGCTGATCCTGAATAGTTATAACCAAGCTCTTATTTAAAGTTAGGCATTACTTTTATCATCCTAACCTTATCCTTCCCCCTTCTTCTTTTTCACTTTTCCTTCTTTCCTTACTTCTTCTACTATCTCTATTTATTGTTTTCTTAAATACTTGAGTCAGCATTTTACGTAGGGTTGCGGTTCTCAGATGTCTATGGATGTCCTGTATTTATTTTCTGTTATATTTTTCTCCTTTTGGGGGGGTATTCCTCAAATTACCCGCAAGGAATTTTCTGTCCTTACCGCATTGGTGAGAGTGATGCGAGTCTGGGGGGGGACTGGGGGGATTAGGGGCCTACCCATTGGCACAGCAGGATCCCAAGTGGGGTGCTGAGGGAGTAGGTTCCGGATTTCCCTTAGACCCGATCCCCTTTTTTTTTAAGGGTTCTATTGCCAAACACCTGCTGGATCAGTACTGTATCGCTCATGAAATGATACACAAGCAGCCCTATTCAAGATCTACCCCTTTTTTTTTTTATTTATTAAACTTTATATAATGACTTTCTGTACTCTCGAATTGAAATGATTGGCCCCTTGGGGCATTTGTTGCTTATGGTGTTTAAAGAAATATTGTAACCCTATTTGAATTCTCAATAAAAATTTATTGAAAGTAAAAAAAAAACGCCACAGTGTGAAAGGGGTCTTTACCAGCATTTTTCGGTCGCTGGCAATGTGAAAGGTCTCTGAAAGCACTCAGGCTTTCACATTGGGATTGCAGATGAGGCTTTACATGCTTTTTTATAACGCCAAAGCGCCTGAAAAACACCCCAGTGTGAAAGGGCTCTTAGAAGGGGAATCGAAAGAAAAAGGTAAGTGAACCAACAATGCACTTAAATGGACCAACCCCTTTAATTTTCTGTCATAACAGCGATCTCTTCAGTAGGAACACTGACTGCATTTGAATTTTTTTTTTCCAGGTTATTATGATCATCAGTGACTTCCTGCCCTGGTGACAACCAATCCCTTAAATTCTTGTCCTACTGGCACAGGAAATGAGGTAAAATCTTCCCAATGGACTGCAATAAAAGTTTGACAAACATATGTACTTCTTCCGTGTCTATCCAACAACACCAGAAGAATAAATGTTTTCCTGCAGTTGGGCTTTAAGGTGGAGGTCCCATCACTATTTTTTGGCTTTTTTGACAGCGCGAGGAAAGAACAGAAACTTGTCTTTTTTTCTGCTGTCTGGAGGTTTATTAGGGAGATTTCCCTTTGTCTCACAGTGACGACAGTTTTACCAGACAGGAAGTAAGGAAAAATTAACAAAGGGGAACATAGACAGAAACAGGGGTTCTAGCCTGCCCTTAGGCTGCTTTCACACTGCTCCGCTGAAAAAAAAAATGCATCAAAAATGCATGTGCGTTTTGATGTCTTTACAGTGCATTTTCTGGGTGCCTAATACCCAGCATGTACCTGTGAAAGTTGGACATGTGACTCAAAAAACGCACCCAAAACGCAACGCAGGTGCATTGCTGATGTGTCTTTGCCATGTTTTCTACTTGTTTTAATGGGGACCTGCATTTATGGTGCTGTTTTAAAAACCACACCAAGTATGCTGCAAGGAGGACTTGTCAAAATGCACCAAGTCCCCTCGGATTTAAAGGGAAACACTTTTCTTGCGTTTTGTTAGCATAGTAAAAATGCAGTAAAAATGCATCCGTGTGAAAGGGCCCTTACTGTACTAAAATAAAGAGTATTTTTTTTTCTGTTTGTGTTGCTGGTGGAGATTTTCCTTCACTTCCTGTCTGGTGAAGCTGTTGTCACTGTGACAGGAAACCTCTTAAAAGAAGCCCCAGATAGCAGTAAAAGCACACAGGGGTTGTAATTCCCTTCAGCTCCATCCATAACAGAAAAAGAGTTTTCAATGGACATACACTTTAACCCTTTCACACCGCCAATATAGGAATTACTTTGGTGGCAGCACCGACATGTAAATTAAGAAGCTGGAAGTTTGTTTGCTGTTTTTACCCCATACTGCCAGCGTTTTGTAGAAGTGATTGAGGTGGGCTGGCAGTGCCTGAAGAAGTGGTACTGGGATCTGTAGCCACAGGAATAGGACAGCTAAGCACTGGGACTTATTTTCTGCTACACTACACAAAGGGACCCTGACTGCAAAGGGCATCTGCTACAGATCTAACTGGATCTAGGTTGGATCATCTTCTAAGTGCTAGCTGGTCCAGGGAGATGTAGTACTACCAGCAAGGTTTTTATACTGTGTGTTGTGTCCCTGAGGAATTCTGCCCATGCTGATCAAGGGGGCATCCCATAATACCCTATCCCCTAAGTTCAACTCCCCTAATAAAATACAAAAACAAAGCTGCAAGGACTGATTCCTGACTTGAGCGTGTGTAGAAAATGTGTGTGCCTGGCTGTGCAGGGTGGGAGATACCTATGTTCACCAGTGGCCCCTACATATACAGTTAGGTCCATATATATTTGGGCACAATTGTCATTCTTTTGCCACCAGAATAAAATTTAAATGAAACAATCCAAATAAATTTAAAGTGCAGACTTTCAGCTTTATATCAAGGGGTTGAACATAAATATCGGGTACAAATTTTAGGAGCTGCAACCATTTTTATACACATAATCCACCCCACCCCCCATTTTCAGGGGCTTAAATGTAATTTAATAAATTAATATAATCATGAAATAAATTTTCATTTTTAATATTTTGAGAATCCTTTATTGGCAATGACTGCCTGGAGTCTGGAACCCATAGACATTTCCAAAGACTGGGTTTCGTCCTTTCTGATGCTTTGCCAGGCTCTATCTGCAGCTGTCAGTTGTTCTTTGTTTGTGGGTCTTTCTACCTTTAGTTTTACCTTCAGCAAGTGAATTGCCTGCTTAATTGGGTTGAGATCAAGTGACTGACTCAGCCATTGCAGAATATTCCACTTTTTTTCCCTTCAAAATCTCCTTTTGCAGTGTGTTTTGGATCATTGTTCATCTGTACTGTGACGCTCCGTCCAATCAACTTTGCTGTATTTAGCTGAATCTGGCCTGACAATATACCTCTAAACACTGCAGAATTAATCTGGCTGCTTCTGTCTTCTGTCACATCATCAATATACACCAATGACCCAGTGCCACTGGAAGCCATGCATGCCCATGACATCACACTGCATTGACATTCCTTTACTTCTACCAAATGCAATATGCATCATTCACCTGTACACTGTGCAGTGAGGTGGTTGCACATGCTGTCAGTGGAAGGTTAGCAACAGGAGCTCAGATCAGCGCACGTTTCTAGGAGTAGGATGTGCGGCTCATAGCTCCAGGTGGGCAGGCAGGCTCCCAGCTTCCAGCCAGCACCCAGTGCTCAGCATTCCGGTATCCAGATTCACAAACGTCCCTTGGATTCTTGTTCTATTGCCTATGGTCCTTCCCCCCAGCCCTCCATTCCCGGAAAAAAAAAACAGCAGCAGCAGCCGGCCTGCAATCTTTTCCACCCCCCCCACTCGCTCTCCTTTCTCCTACCGCTTACCTTTCTTCCTCCCGCAGGTCTCCGCCAGCCAACAGCAAGCCCGATTGATGGAGCATACAGCAAGGTGACTGTCCGCAATCCGCGGCGGCCACTTTAGGAGAGTCCGCGGCCTAGCGGCACGCCATCCATCCTCCCGCGGCCCCTATGTCACATCAAGGCCCGCTTCTTCCAGACCGCCCCCCGCACTAGGAGCCCCTGTGATCTCCCCCTACCATTCGTCAGAGCCTCCCGGAGCAAGCGGCCTCCTTCCCCTTTAGGAAAGTCCGCGGCTCGCGCCTAGCTCCGTCCGGTGGCCATCTTGGTACACCCGAGGAACAGGAATCAACTGTTCCTCATCCGCTCCCTCCCCTTACCATCCACAACTACCACCACAAAGGTACCAGTGCTCACCCCTGTACCTCCCCACCCACCCTCAAACCACAGTCAGCAGTCAAACGGATCACATCAGAGTTTTTACCTCCCCATCCACTCTTTTTTACCACCCACCCTATCCCTACACCCCTGACCGTCTGTGCCCTCACCAGAGGACTGTCGGTTGCATGACGTAGGACAAGCAGGTCCCCAACCATTGACCACAACAGGTAAGGACCCAAGCCTTGGCCGCTATAGTGAGTTGATCCAGGGTTTACCCGATCACCCATGAGGGATCAGAAAGGAATTTTTCTCCCCCACCGCAGCTGATTGGCCTGGCTCGGCAGGGGTTTTTCGCCTTCCTCTGGATCAACTAGGGGGTTAGTTTGGGGGACCATTTATCGCCACTTACCAGAGTCATTAGAATTCGCCACCATCTCCAGCGTCATCATCGACGGCGTATCTGCTATCATGGGTAACATGAAATACTCAGCAAAGACCATTTGGGGACTAAGGACAACCGCCGCAACATTACCAGATGCCACAAAAAAAGTACTACAGAAAGAGCAACTGTTAAGAACCGATCGGCGACTGACTGTAAAAAATAGGACGCCTACATTTTAGCTACAACACTTATCATGCGCCTTGATCAACACAAGATCAGCAGTAAAGCACCGACAGGAAACCCATGATTTCATCATTCAACACGACATTGACTGCCTCTTCATCACAGAAAGCTGGCTAACGTCGGACTGTAACACCATTCTAGGAGAACTGGTGCCAGAGAATTATGGTATCTTAACCGAAAACAGAGTAGGGCAAAGAGGAGGAGGCCTGGCAGTGATCTACAAGGCTCATCTCTCACTCACCAAACCTGATCTACAAAGCTCACTACCATTCATGGAAACCCTCACTCTGCAACTGCAAACAAATCCCCAGGACACCGTTTACATACTACTCTGCTATAGACCACCTGGACCAAAAACGCAGCTACTCACATCATTGACAGAATTCATCTCCACCTATACCTTAAATATACAGGACCCCGTCGCTGACGCCTGCATTGACCACTTGGAAGGATTTGGTCTGCAGCAACTGGTACGTGGACCCACACATGTTTGAGGTCACACTCTCGATCTTATTTTCAAACAAGATATGGATATCAACACACTGGAAAATGAGCCCCTACCCTGGACAGATCACCATGCAATCAAATTCAAAATCACTATAAACGTCCTCTTAAGAAAAACGACAAACCCGTAAACAACACACTGTACAAGATCCCAGAAGAAGCTCCATTCGGAACTCTTCAAAACTACATTATGGAACAAAATAAAAACAACAGAACAATGTCAAACAGCAGCGGAAACGCTCAATTTAATCAACAAAGCTCTACTACAGACAGCAGACATAGTAGCTCCGAAACGCAAAACGCTCATCCGGAAAAACAACTCTGGTTGGTTCAGCAACGATCTCACGTTGCTGAAACAAGAGTGCAGAATAGTGGAAGCAGCCTGGAGAAGAAACTCAACAGAGGGAAACCACATCATTTACAAATTGATCACCAAGAAATATCACAAAGAAATCTTTAAAGCAAAAAAAGGTAATTTTTCTAATATCATCGCCAAAGCCCACAACTGTCCCCGCAAACTCTTCAATTTAGCTGCTCAGAGCATGAATCCAGCCTGCCTAGAGGCTCCGAATTTTGAGTCACAACATTTTTGCAATGAATTATCGGATTATTTCATTAACAAAATTGAAAATATCTGTGAAATTATTCAGCAAAAAAGAACCTCTACCCACCCCCCTCTAAACCAAAAAGGCAATATTAATACAAATATGCCACAATCGATGAAATTCACACTAAAAGCAATCTCCATCGACACCACCAAAAATTTCGTTGGTGCCCTGCGCGACAGTACATAACCTAATGATATCATTCCCACTAAACTGTTGAAAGAATGTGCCGATATTTTGGCACCGGCTATCACACACCTCATAAACCAATCTTTTAAGGAAGGCATGGTTCCGACCTCCCTGAAACAAGGCATAATCAAACCCATCTTAAAAAAAACAGGGCTCGACCCCAAAGACCCAAACCATCGGCGACCCATAACAGGTCTAAACATCTTCTCCAAGGTAATGGAGAAAGCAGTAGTGCAACAGCTACAACACCATTTAGATACCTACAAACTATTGGACCCATTTCGGGTTTCTGTCCTGGTCATGCAACGAAAACAGCACTTCTTAAAATATGGGATGACGCTCTCGAAGCTGCAGATGATGGAGAATCTTGTCTCCTGATACTGTTGGACCTGAGTGCAGCTTTTGATACAGTAGACCACAAATTGCTGCTGACCCGCCTAGCTGAAGTAGCTAGTGTGGCAGACTCGGATCTACCCTGGTTTTCCTCCTTTTTGGAAAACCGATCACAGATAGTGAAACTATCCTTTCACTTCTGAAAAACGCATGGTCCCTCAGGGGTCACCCTTGTCGCCCGTACTATTCAATATTTATCTCCACCCCCTCCTCGAACTCATCAGTAATCAGAATCTACTCTACCATTCCTACACGGATGACACCCAACTCTATTTCCGTATCAGCAACAAAAAGGATCGTTATCTCGGACTAGAGAAATGCCCTACTCTGATAGAGAATTGGATGACGGATAGTTATCTTAAACTCAATGGCTCAAAAACAGAACTTCTTCTGTTTCACGCCAACCGGAAAATACTTTCTACAACAACATGAATGCCCCCGCCCATTTTGGAACAAACCATCACTCCTAGCACCAAAGTCAAAAGTCTTGGAGTCACTTTTGACTCTGACATGACAATGTATGCACAAATAAGTTCAGTAGTCAGCGGATCCCACCATCTGCTGCGCCTACTACGTTGACTTATTCCATTTATCCCAAATGAAGACATAGCAGTCGTGGTGGGAACCATAATCAACTCCAGACTCGACTATGCAAACGCCCTTTACCTCGGACTCCCAAAATACCAAATTGCACGTCTACAAGTCGTCCAGAATACGGCGGCACAACTTGTAACAGGAAAAAAAACATGGGAATCAATCTCTCCCTCCCTTAGTTCCCTTCACTGGCTGCCCGTAAAAGATCGAATCACGTTTAAGGCACTCTGCCTGACGCACAAATGTGTACAAAACAGTGCACCCCAATATCAATGCAAAAAATTCAAATGTCATAACCCAAACCGCATCCTCCGATCTACCAACCAAAATTGACTCCAAATTCCCAAGGCCCGATACAAGTCCAAAGGAGAACAACGATTTGCAGTCCAAGGACCTCGACTATGGAACGCTTTACCAACCAGCATCCAAATGTAAGGGAATCATCAGGCTTTCAGAAAAAAACTCAAAACCCATCTATTCTGAAGGCAAAAAAATTTAGGAAATGGATACCAAGCGCCTTGAGGCGATTTAGTTTGCATATGTAGCACTATACAAGTTTCTCACTCACTCACTCACTGCAAGCTCCACTATGTGTTTACAGATGATGTTTTGTGCTTTGGATCATGAGCTATTCCAAGCCTTCTCAACGCTTTTTTCTTCCCGTCATTCTGGTACAGATTAATCTTAGTTTCATCCGTCCAAAGAACGCTTTTCCAGAACTGGTCTGGCTTTTTTTGATGTTTTTTTTAGCAAATTCTAATCTGTCTTTTCTATTCTTTAGGCTTATGAATGGTTTGCACCTTGTGGTGAACCCGCTGTATTTGCTCTAGTGAAGTCTTCTCTTGATTGTAGACTTTTTACAATGATACGCCCACCTCCTGGAGAGTGTCCTTCACTTGTTTGGATGTTGTGAATGGGTTTCTCTTTACCATAGAGAGGATCCTGCGATCATCCACCACTGTTGTCCAGGCTTTTTTTTATGTTGCTAAGCTTACTAGTGCATTCCTCTTTCCTCAGAATGTACCAAACTGCTGATTTGGCCACTCGTAATGTTGCTGCTATCTCTCTGATGGATTTGTTTAGTTTTTGAAGCCTTACAATGGCCTGTTTCACTTGCATGGACAGCTCCTTTGAACGCATGATGTAGGTTAACAGCAATAGACTCCAAATGCAAATACCACACTTAAGCCTCGTAAACACGATCAGATTATCCGACAGGAATTGGGTGATGACAGGCTGTTGTCGGAAAATCTGACCGTTTGTATGCTCCATCGGACAATTGTTGTCAGATTTTCCATGGATAAATGTGGGATAGCATGCTTTAAAATTGTCTGCCAACAAATGTGTGTTGTCGGATTATCCAATCATGTGTACACAAGTCCTTGGGCAAAACTCCAAAGTACAAACATGCATGCTCAGAACAATGCTCACCATAACACAACATTAGCAGAAGTTGCCCAAAGAGTGGCGCTAAAGAGCTGAAAAAACATGTAGTTTTGTGTTTGTTGGCTGACAATTCTTTGCCGTTTGTATGCAAGACAAGTTCACGAGCAACGCCCTTCGGACAAAAGTCCTATGCTTTGTCTGATGAAAATCCGATCATGTGTACGAGGCTTTAGAATCAACTCCAGACCTTTTACCTGCTTGATTGATGAAGAAATTAAGGAGTAGCCCACACCTGGCCATGAAACAGCTTTTAAATCAATTGTCCAATTACTTTGGTCCTTTGAAAAAGCGGGGGGGGGGGGGGGGGCTTTTTTTAAGGCCACTTTCACCCTGGGGTGCTTTACAGGCGTTTTAGCACTAAAAATAGCGCCTGCAAAGTGCCTCTCCTGTCACTTCAGTGTGAAAGCCTGAGTGCTGGAGCAGTGCATTTGCAGGACGAGAAAGAAAGCAGCATCTTTGGGGCGGTGCGGGAGCGATGTATACAACGCTCCTAAACCGCCCTTCCCATTTAAATCAATGGGCAGCGCTGCCGAACCGTCTTTTAAATAGCTTCGGCAGCGGTGCTTGGCATGTCGCTTTTAACCCCTCTTTAACCCATTCGGGGGGGATAAAAAGTGCACCGCTAGCGACAGCAAAGCACCGCTCAAACAGCAGTAAAGTGCCGCTAAAACTAGCAGCGCTTTACCGCTACCGCCCACACCGCCTCAGTGTGAAAGTGCCCTAAGAGCTGTAATTCCTAAACCCTTCCTCCGATTTGGATGTAAATGCCCTCAAAATAAACCTGAGAGCGTGCACTTTCAGCTTATTTTCATTAGCTTGAAAATGTTTTGGTTAATACTTGAAAAAACTAAAACTGTGCCAGCATCCAAATATATATGGACCTAACTGCATATATTTAAAGTGGAACTAAACTGCATCTGAGCACCTCAAAACAAAAATGCTATTTAATAAACTTTTAACCACTTGCTTACTGGGCACATATACCCCCCTCCTGTCCAGGCAAAATTTCAGCTTCCGGCACTGCGTCGCTTTAACTGACAATTGCGCAGTCGTGCGACGTGGCTCCCAAACATAATTGACGTCCTTTTTTCCCCACAAATAGAGCTTTCTTTTGGTGGTATTTGATCACCTCTGCGGTTTTTATTTTTTACGCTATAAACAAAAAAGGAGCGACAATTTAAAAAAAAAAACACAATATTTTTTACTTTTTGCTATAATAAATGTCCCATTTTTAAGGAAAAAAAACTATTTTTTCTCAGTCTAGGCCGATACGTATTCTTCTACATATTTTTGGTAAAAAAATAAAAAATCGCAATAAGCGACTGGTTTGCGCAAAAGTTATAGCGCCTACAAAATAGGGGACAGAATTATTTTTATTTTTTATTTTTTTACTAGTAATGGCGGCGATCTGCAATTTTTATTGGGACTGCGACATTATGGCGGACACATCAGACACTTTTGACACATTTTTGGGAGCATTCACATTTATACAGTGATCAGTGCTATAAATATGCACTAATTACTGTATAAATGTGACTGGCAGGGAAGGGGTTAACACTAGGGGGCGAGGAAGGGGTTAAATGTGTACCCTGCATACTGTTTCTAACTGTGGGGGGAGGATACTGACTGGGGGAGGTGACCGATCTGTGTCCCTATGTACAAGGGACACAGCATCGGTCTCCTCTCCCTGACAGGACATGGATCTGTGTAACCGCCGATCGCGGGTGCTTGGCAGCCATCACAGCCGCCAGGCACGCGCATCAGATTCTCAGTGATCTCGCGCACCTCCCAGTGGCCGGAAGAGCCGAGGACGTCTATAGACATCCTCCCGGCAATTGAGAGCCACCTTGTGGCCATCTTTCAACAATAGGCAGGATGCCAAGTGGTTAATATTCAAAGCAAACTCCTTCATGCTTTATTTTGCTGAAAAATTACTTTGAAAAACACCCTCTAGCATTCATGGCTGTGGCTATCTTGAGTAAGAGCGATTCATAGCATTTACTTCCTGGAATCCATCTGCCTTTAGCTTAGGCATACAGGCAGCAGAGAGTGTACTTAGTTGAGAAAACTTCTTCTCCCCTGCTACCCTCCAGAAGACTTCTAGGATGTATGACATAATTTGCCTAGGCAGGAAGCAGGAAGTAGCTGAAAAATAATTAAAAAAAAAGTTTAACACAAGTAAATATGATATACTTTGCTATCTATTTACTAATGATAGCAGCATAAGGATTACAAGTTGATTGAGAGAGTGAAGTTCTGCTTTAAGTATGTATTTTGTCTACAAAAAGTACCTTCTATTGCTCTCAACCTCCTCCAAATCTCCAAATCCTATTTTTTTTTTGCTGCTGTGATATGACTTTGCTGGTGGCTAAGTTTGTTCTCAATTGTCCCACTGTATGTAGGAACATAGCCATCCTTTCTTCCTCGCTCCTGAGATTTGTATGTACATAGACAACTAACTTAATCTGTCCATTCCAAGCAAATGGAAGTGAGAGAGAAAAAGAGAGGCTTGAGCCCTGGTTCACACTGGGTACGATTTGGTACGATTTGAGATGCGATTTCACATGTCAAATCGCATCTCAAATCGGCGGCATTTGCCGGCAATTGTCGGCAATGGCACGTCCTAATCGGTGCGATGCCTCATCTACGGCGCTGCACCGATTTCAAAAAGTAGTTCCTGTACTACTTTTTGCGATTTTGGGCCGCGATTTACATTGAACCCTGAAAGATGTCTCTTAAATCGCGGCCGAAATCGCGGCAAAATCGCAGCCGCGAATTTGCAGTAAAATCGCGATTTTACCGCGATTTTGAATTCGCAGCAGTGTGAACCTAGCTGAAAGGCAGAAAAACACAGAACTTTATGAAAAATTTATTACAGAACCATTAAGTAATGGATGTGTTGGATTATTGTTGGAGAAAAAGGATATTGTTTTTTGTCACTTCAAGTAAAAAAAAAAAAGTTTAATTAAAAAAATAAAATTAAAATTATGTAACTCCACCTCCACATATGAATGCAAATGCTTGTGTCAGGTGCACTCATGTATGATAACGATGAACGATGATCACACCACACATATTAGGTATCGCTGCACACACTGGAGTGAGAGCAACATTCAATGTTAATTCTTAATTAATGAGCTGTAAAGGCTTTTAGAGTGTGGCCTATGGGCAATTTTGAGCACTTTAGTTTTTTTCGCTGTTTCACAAGCGTGTAAATTGTAAGGCTTAACATATTTTGCATCTACTGTATTTGCTTGATGCAACTTTATTAATATTTCACCCAAAAACAGGGTATTATATTGTATTTGTGCACACTAATTTGAGTGTATTTTTTACTGACAATACAGATTTGATAAAATGTAGCACAATTATTGTGACAAAAAAATTACAACTGACACTATCTTGTTCTCTAGGGCTTTGGCAGCAAAAGGGTTAAAGTGGTTGTAAATCTCAAACGTGAGATATGAACAAAGCATAACCTTCCATAGTGTGTAGGTGTCTCAATCCAGAGCACTTATGCCGCGTACACACGATCATTTTTCAGCATTAAAAAACAACGTTTTTCTGCATGTAGAAAAAAACATAGTTTTTCCAACTTCATCATTAAAACGACGTTGCCCACACACCATCGTTTTAAAAAAATGCTCTAGCAAAGCGCGGTGATGTACAAGACGTACGACGGCACTATAAAGGGGAAGTTCCATTCACCTTTGGGCTGCTTTAGCTGATTCGGTGTTAGTAAAAGACGATTCGCGCTTTTCTGTCTGTTACAGCGTGATGAATGTGCTTACTCCATTATGAATGGTAGTTTTACCAAAACAAGCGCTCCCGTCTCATAACTTGCTTCTGAGCATGCGCGGGTTTTTAACGTCGTTTTAGCCCACACACGATCATTTTTTACAACCTGAAAAACTACATAGTTTAAAACAACGTTAAAAAATGCAGCATGTTTCGGGATTTTTTTTTTACGTTTTTCAGAACCTGAAAAATGATGTGAAGCCCACACACGATCATTTTAAATGACATTTACAAAAACAAAGTTTTTTTAATGCTGAAAAATGATCGTGTGTATGCGGCATAAGTGTAATTTCTGCCCTGTTCAGCAGAATCAGCATGAATCATGGGTCAGGTGAGTGACTCAGAGAGGGCTGGATGACTCACAGGCAGCATCCTTGAGACCTCCCCCTACTTCTGGAACTTGCTGGAAACTTCCAGAAGAATAGGAGTTGAGGTGAAGAGGAGTATTCTGAGGACCCTGACAAATCTCCAACAGACGGCTGGCAGGGGGCAGGCCCCCTCAAATGCTCTGATTCAGCCCAGCTGGGGCAAGGGAGGAAGCTGGAGATGGAGTGTTAGGCTGTAGGTGGCCTTTGAGGGTAGCCCCTTAGTCTAGGGGGGTGACCTCAGGCCTGGGCTAGGGCGTGGAAGGGACCCTCTTCACAACACACAGAGGTGTCCTGACCCGAGGCACTGGGGCAGGAGGACAGAACGAGAACACAGCTAGGCAAATCACCAGGGAGGAAGACAGCCAGGTGGGCTGTTAACCACTTAAGCCCCGGACCATTATGCAGTTAAAGGACCAGGCACCTTTTTGCGATTTGGCACTGTGTCGCTTTAACTGACAATTGCGCGGTCATGCGACGTGGCTCCCCAACAAAATTGGCGTCCTTTTTTTCCCACAAATAGAGCTTTCTTTTGGTGGTATTTGATCACCTCTGCGTTTTTTCTTTTTTGCGCTATAAACAAAAATAGAGCGACAATTTTGAAAAAAAATTAATATTTTGTACTTTTTGCTATAATAAATATCCCAAAAAAATATATAAAAAAACATATTTTTCCTCAGTTTAGTCCGATACATATTTTTCTACATATTTTTAGTAAAAAATCGCAATAAGCGTTTATTGATTGGTTTGCACAAAAGTTATAGCGTCTACAAACTAGGGGACAGTTTTATGGCATTTTTAATATTTTTTTTACTACTAATGGCGGTGATCAGCGATTTTTATCGTGACTGCGACATTATGGCGGACACTTTTGACACATTTTTGGGACCATTGTCATTGATACAGCGATCAGTGCTATAGAAATGCACTAAACAGTGAAAATTACAATGGCAGTGAAGGGGTTAACCTCTAGGGGGCGCTGTAGAGGTTAAGTGTGCCCTAGTGTGTGATTCTTACTTTAGGGGGGCGTGGATGGGCGTGTGATGTCACTGATCGTCATTCCCTATGACAGGGAACAGACGATCACTGACAAGCCACTAGGGAGAACAGGGAAAGGTTTGTTTACACTCACCTCTCCCCGTTCTTCAGCTCTGTGACCCGATCGCGGGACACCGACGGCGATCGGGTCCCGCGGGCATTGTCACGGAGCTTCGGACCGGATCGCAAACGCGCAATGCCGGCGGCATTTGCGACCCACGTCTGAGTTCTTAAAGGGGATGTACCTGTACGCCCTTGTGCCCAGCCGTGCCATTCTGCCAACGTATGTCGGTGTGCGGCGATCCTCAAGTGGGTAAGTTACAGTCGGGGAGGACTGAGAAGCATGCCTGAGAGGACTTGGTGGAAGCAGTCTGGGATTAATCAGTCAGTCTGGGAGAACTGTGGAAGAATAGCCAAGAGGGCTGGAGAAAGGGGCAGCTGCAACCAGTTGGGCTGGCAGTGCCTGAAGAGGTGGCGCTGGGATCAGTAGCCACAGAAGGACTTTGATACACAAACAAAGGGCCCGCAGTCCCTGCCTGTAAAGGTTTTTTTTTTTTTGCTACATATCTGACTGAGTCTTTTGTCAGAACACCTAACAGTACCAGCTGGTCCTGGGAATTAATTGTAATACTACAATCAAGAGTTGTGCAGGAGGCAGAGGAGAAGTGTACGTATGGACTTTAACCACTTCCCGCCCACCATATAGTAGTATGATGTGTGCAAAATGGCTAAGTTATCCTGACTGGACTGTGAAGGACTTTTTACTTATATGCTTCAGGTTAATCCTCCCTGCTTGTTTAAGGCTGTTAATGGTATTTACCCTTCTGTGATGCATTTGCCTATATGTCTCAGTCTAATTCTCCCTTCTTGCCCTGTGTAATTCTGTCCTCGGCTAGCAGGTTATTGACGTGCTAATGTCCCCTCACTATTTCTAAAGGTTAATTCATCTATTGTGTTGTGTGAAGGAGATCTGTGTTTAAGTGGCTTGTGTTAATTATTCTGATTGCTCCAGTGTGGTAATTATCTCTCTATATGCGGGGTCGAGCGGTCTAGTTAATGTATTCAGTACAACTAGTAATCAGCGTCCTTGATGTCATTGTCTAAAGAAAATGTGTTTTCAGCATCGGCTCCGTCGTGTCTGCCTAATCATCTGTATGGAAGCCCCAGTGTGAGGGGGGCGGAGATTTGTCATTGTAACAGTTTTGGAAATTACATATAAGCTGTGTGATATGACATTAAAGTCTGTCTTGTTCTAGCAGTAAGCTTGTCTCATGTGTGGCTTTCTGGGCGATTCCAGGAATATTCCTCCTCGTGGAATATTGGGGTGATTTTCGTTATGGGAAGAAGGGAACGTTGACGGGGATATTCTAATACCGTCACAACTGGTTGGCAGCAGCGGGATTTTCCCTTCTACTCTCCTTTACACCCGGATTCCAAGCAGACACTGGAAGAACTATTGGAAGTTCGTGGAAGGATTGCTAGCAATAAAACCAAGCGGGTCATCATAGCAGAATTAATGGAGATGGACCAGGAGGACGGGATTGCAGCAACGCCAGCAGTACAAGAGATGGAGACACCAGTGATTCAGGAGGAGGAATCGCCAGCCAACAAGCTAATGAGAGAGAAGCTAGCATGGTTCGGCCCGAACCCAACGACGGATGTGGTGCTGAAAGTGATGGACCTGTTAGCGAAGGAGGCTAAAGAAATAAGAGACGCAGAACTACAGAAGGATAAACAAATAAGAGACGCAGAGCTACAGGAGGATAAACAAATAAGAGACGCAGAACTACAGAAGGATAAACAAATAAGAGACGCAGAGCTACAGGAGGATAAACAAATAAGAGACGCAGAACTACAGAAGGATAAACAAATAAGAGACGCAGAGCTACAGGAGGATAAACAAATAAGAGACGCAGAACTACAGAAGGATAAACAAATAAGAGACGCAGAGCTACAGTTAAAACTGGGAGCAGTCCAACAAGCAGCCGCACATTCTCCAAACAGTGAGTACAGCACAGCAGACGCAAGGAAGATTCCGTTTAGCGCTTTTAAAGCTTTTGATGAAAAGGACTGTGAAATTGATAACTACCTGGCAGATTTTGAGCGACAATGTAACCTGCACCGAATAGCTAGAGGAGACTGGGTTGCAATATTGTCAGGCAAACTGTCAGGCAAAGCTTCTGATGCTTTCCGGACCGTGCCAGATCAGGATATCCATAGCTACGCCAAGGTTAAAGAAGCGCTCCTGGCTCGTTATGCAGTAACCCCAGAGTCCCACCGACAGAAGTTCAGGGACTCACGCAAAACCACGGAAGACTCTTACGCGGAATGGGCATGCCAGTTATCCCTGTCGGCCTCTAACTGGGTTAACAGCAGCCAGGCCACCACCGCAGAGGACATTTTGCAACTAATGCTCCTGGAGCAATTTTACAATCACATCCAGACGGATGTCAAAGATTGGGTGAGAGATCGCAGGCCCATGACTCTACCAGAGGCCGCGAAGTTGGCGGATGAATATGCGGATACTCGCAAGACAAACCAGGTCACACCACGGGTACAACCTCCACGACCAACGGCGCCCTCACACCCACCAGCCGCTAGATACCAACCGCCTAACAGACCGATGACATCGAGCCCTCGCTATCCACGCCAGGAGGACAACGAACAACGCTGCTTCCGGTGCAAACAGCTGGGTCACTTCAAGCAGAATTGCCCCATGAATGACAACACCAGGTCAAATTGGTCTCAACCTGGGTACCGCCCACCAGCAGCAGCCCATTGTGTAGACTCGGCTTGGGATCCCCAGGAGCTGGGTCGGGAAGAACCATTGGGCACCCCTTACGAAGCCCTCATGGTACAAGCTGTTATTACGGACAACAGGGAACACCATTGTCAGCTGGTCATGGGCGCCAGCCCTGAGCCGGAGGGGCCCTGGAGGGAGCTGGGCAAAAAGAGGCACCGCCGGCCACCCTCCAAGAAGAAGAGGTCCTGGAAGCCGTATAACAAGCGCAGCGGGCATCCCAGATACGGGCCGAGATGTTCGCCAAGGGCCCACCGGTGGCCCCTTACACCACCACCCAGTTCCTGATGATGAAGGACCACATGGAGAGCCTGCAGGACATGAGCAAGCAGGAGCTGATCCGTGAGTACATAGAGCTGGAGGAGTGCATAAGCCGCATGGAGGAGGAGAACAACCACCTGAGGTCACAGCAGGCTGACCCCCCCAGGCTCCATGAACTGGAGATGGAGCTGGAGAAGCTCAAAGAGGAGAACTGGCGGCTGCGGAGGGAGCAGAGGGTGGCTGACCCTATGGGGCCCTGATTCCCCCGCCCCCCAAACTCTGAGCACCGGTGCTACAGCCTTTCAACAAATATAACTTTTTCTTTTTTATGAATCACCTGTGATTGTCACTTCAGAGCCATAACCTGCCCCTCCCATAGCGGGACACCTAGACGGCGGCGCACAGACCCATTCGCCGTCTTCACACTGACTTCTGGTGACTCTGCAGATCACACAAAGACTTGGGGACTGACCGGCGTGTGATCTGACGACCCGGTGGCATACCTGAGTCTGAAGCAGTTGCCAAGGGAGGTCAGTCACGCCAAACGGAGTTAACCTCGGACTAAAAGCTCTGAACCCGTCAACCCTACTGGACCAGGGAAGGTCCAACCGGGTTTGCCGGAGCAGGGAGAAAAAGGGGGGCCATTGTGAAGGACTTTTTACCTATATGCTTCAGGTTAATCCTCCCTGCTTGTTTAAGGCTGTTAATGGTATTTACCCTTCTGTGATGCATTTGCCTATATGTCTCAGTCTAATTCTCCCTTCTTGCCCTGTGTAATTCTGTCCTCGGCTAGCAGGTTATTGACGTGCTAATGTCTCCTCACTATTTCTAAAGGTTAATTGATCTATTGTGTTGTGTGAAGGAGATCTGTGTTTAAGTGGCTTGTGTTAATTATTCTGATTGCTCCAGTGTGGTAATTATCTCTCTATATGCGGGGTCGAGCGGTCTAGTTAATGTATTCAGTACAACTAGTAATCAGCGTCCTTGATGTCATTGTCTAAAGAAAATGTGTTTTCAGCATCGGCTCCGTCGTGTCTGCCTAATCATCTGTATGGAAGCCCCAGTGTGAGGGGGGCGGAGATTTGTCATTGTAACAGTTTTGGAAATGACATATAAGCTGTGTGATATAACATTAAAGTCTGTCTTGTTCTAGCAGTAAGCTTGTCTCATGTGTGGCTTTCTGGGCGATTACAGGAATATTCCTCCTCGTGGAATATTGGGGTGATTTTCGTTATGGGAAGAAGGGAACGTTGACGGGGATATTCTAATACCGTCACATGGACGTCATATGACGCCCAGCAGAAAAAGCCCCGATCGCGCGCCTGCGGTGGAACACCGCACAGCGATCGTTGGTGTGTCAGTCTGACACACCACATCACAGATCTTGGTAAAGAGCATCTGACGTAGGCTCTTTCACATGTGATCAGTTGTGTCCGATCACAGCGTGAACAGGAATTTATCCGAGTCGTTTATCGGCTTTTCCTCCACTTGCACTGACAGACGGGAGTAGAGGAGAGCCGATCGGCTGCTCTCCTGACAGGGGAGGTCTGCGCTGATTGATTATCAGTGCAGCCCCCCGAGGATGCCCATCCATGCCCACCAGGGTTGCAAATCAGTGCCCATTAGAAGTCCCAATAGAGGTGCCATTTAGTGCCCATCAGTAATGCCTGTCAGTACCTCCTTATCAGTGATGCCTATCAATGCCCATCAGTGCTGCATATCAGTGTCACCTATCAGTGCCCATCAGTGCCATCTATCAGTGCCCATCAGTGCTACATATTAGTGCCTTATCATTAGTGCCCATCAGTGCCACCTCATTAGTGCCACCTAATCAGTGATGCCTTATCAATGCCCATCAGTGAAGGAGAAAACTTACTTATTTACACATTTTTCTAACAGAAACAAAGAAAAATGTTTTGTTTTTTAAAAAATTTCTGTCTTTTTTTGTTTATCAAAAAAAAAAAACAGTGGTGATCAAATACCACCAAAATAAAGCTCTATTTGTGGGAACAAAATTATAATAATATAGGTACAGTGTTGCATGACCGTGCAATTATCATTTAAAATGCGACGATGTTGAAAGCTGAAAGTTGGCCTGGGCGGGGGGGGGGGGGGGGTAAGTTCCCAGTATTAAAGTGGTTAAAATAGTTGTGTCCCTGAAGAGTTATTTGGTGAAAGTCAAGTAGGCATCCCATAATCCCCTAATCCCTGTCTAACTTTATCCCCCTCGATAAAACAAATCACTGGACTGTTCTTTGACTCAAGTGTGCTGTGAAGATGTGGTGTGCCTGGCTATGCAGGGTGGGGGATCCCTTTACACTTGCGGCTCCTTAGGGGGTGTGCTACATACTATTTATCAAAATTAAAAATTGTCTAATAGTTTTGCCCCTGTACAAAGCATTACTGCAGTCTAATGTAGAATATGCAGTTTGAATTTGGCACCAGTTCACAAAAAGGATGTCCTGAAACTGAAAGGAGTCCAAAAAAAAAAAAAGACATCTAATAAGGCGCATGGAGGAAATACTAATTGAATGGAATTGTTCACTTTTAAAGGACAACTGCCTTCCATTATAAATAGCCAAAATCCCATAACCCCTCCCTTCTCGCCACACTATAAAATACAAAAACAGACCGCACATGTATATATCTCTATATCTAGGGATAAGTGAAACAATTTCCCTGAAAATCAGGAGACATCGGAATTTTTATTTTATTTTTGTAAATGGTTTGAAGTCGATGAGGAAGACAAAATGAAGGTGGTTTCTAAATCTGAATTTCAGGTATTGATTATATTGCATAGTTATAGTACATAATATAAGTGTATGCATATATGCCATACCTGAGGGAGCACTGCTGAATATAAAAATTAATGTAGTAGTCATCACTACAGCAGTGAATGCTGCTGTCTTTGGGGTTCCATGCTTGGCACAAGCATCATTCACAAAACGCCTTGTATTTTTGTCATTGAATGTAAGACATTCCCTGATTGGACAAGTTGGAGAAGCGAGACGATGATGTCACAATCTCCAGCTCATCCATTCAGAGAACGTGTTGCATTCATTGAGAAATATGTAAGGCATTCAGAGAATGAAAGCAAGTGACTCCCTGACAGCAGCTATTACTGTAGTAGTGGTATTCATACCTACATTGATCCAAGCTGGACCAGTGTAACTATGCAATAAAATCCATAACTGGGATGCAGTTTTAACCACTTGCTGACCGCCGCCAGTAGATATACGTCGGCAGAATGTCTGGTGTGCGCAAAGCAAAGTATGGGTACGTTGCTTTGAAATTCCCGCCGTGAGCTCCATGACCATGCCTGCAGGACCCGTGGACTCGATGTCCGTCGGTGTCCCACGATCGTGTCACGGAGCTGAAGAACGGGGGGATGCCAGTGTAAACAAGGCATCTCCCTGTTCTGCATTGTGACAGCACACTGATCTTCTGCTCCCTGTCATCGGGAGCAGCGATCAGTGTCGTGTCACATGTAGCTCATCCCACACACAGTTAGAATCACTCCCTAGCGGCCTCATACACGGTCATGGCACGCACACGTGAGGAGGAGGTGCGCTCGTAGGTGGGGGAGAGAAGAGCTGGGAAGCTGCTGGGGATGAGGACGCTCCACGCTCACTGAAAAGAGGCGCTGGAAGCCCCCGTCCATACGCCGCACGTCTCATGTTGCACGCCGCAGCATGGAAGCTGGCCTTCTGGAGACTGTTGCAGCGCGATAGCGGGGACGGCAGGGACGAGTCACTTGCTCAGTCGGAACGGCTAAACCCGCTCTCCACCGTGTTAAACCAGGCGGACGCACCGGGACCTGTAGCAGGTAAGGAAGCCGAGATGGACGGGAGAAGCGGCAAGAAGCGGAACGCCCGAAGGGAGGCATAAATCTGCGGTAGCGTAAGAGAGCAAGACATCTACCAGCACCCACCACCACATGTGATAAGGTCGGATCTGATATATTATTATTCTTGTTTTTTTTTTGTCTCTGCACTAAAGCACTTGGAGGAGGAAGTGTGCGGTAAGGCAAAGGAAACCCCCCAGAGGAGAGAGGAATAAAAGTCAATAGAGAGAGCTGTGAACGTATGTAAAACAAGCCCCAGGTTCTGTTCTAACCAAACTGCTGTATATGCACTGTGGAGTGTAAACCTATGTAAAAGCGTGTCTAGAACTAATCACAAGTACTATATAACAGTGAGAAGTGATGTGCTATCTGATAAAACCTTTACCTGAGTATACGGGACAGTATATGGGATTGCACATGGGTACTTCAGGGGGGGCTGAGACACCGAGATATTGACAAAACTGGCATAAAGAGTGCATGAGAAAGGGGAAGTAGTACCCCCCCCTCTAACACAAAAAAAAACCATTTCAGCATAGTTAAGCAACCCTCAGAGACCGGACAGACACAGGAAATACTGTGGATATGTTCTTGGCCTCTTAGGGGCCCCCTTCCATCAGCAGATAGAGGGTAGCAACATTTTTTTTTTTTTTTCTCGCAAGATTGAGGGGATTACCTCTCTGGCACAGGTAAAAGCGTTAAAGGGTCCAGGTGTGGATACAGATCTAGAGTGCACGGAACCCGGAGGGACTGTTTGGCAAAATCTTACGTGGCCCTTTTTTTTTTCCCTGGTGTTTGACACCCAGTAGACTGAACTTTTGAGCCATTTTAAACGTAGACATTGACTACAGGCCTTAAGAAGGATTATTCAAGGGAAACACGAAACGATACGTAAGTGTCAGGTATCGCTTGCTGAGTGGTGAAAGGGGGAAAAAAAAAAAAAAGGGACTAAGGGCCGGAGCGGCGCTCTGACAACTAGTGGGCCTGAAAGGAAACACAGACGTGTACTGGCAAACATGAGCAGCTGCTGATCATAACATATTACCATATTACCATATTACCATATTACCAAACTGAGCCGTCACGGGGACATTATTAAGAAAACACCCAGCAACCGGGAAAGAAAAGGAAAAAACTGGCCTGGATACCTTAATCTCAATGTATTGTATGCTAGAAGGTGTTATCTAGCGCTAGCATACCTCCCCCGGGTGCTATTTTTCCGCTCTTTCTACTATTTTCTCATCTCTTCTGTGGGTTTTTTTTTTTTTTTTCCTTTTTTTTGGCTGTCCGTGTCTCCTTTTTCCCTCCCTCTCTTTCCCGGATTGAAGGAAATTAAATTGAGCCCCCTCTGCCCTATACCAGTATAGGCAGAAAAAAAAGTAGGGAGAGAGAGGAAGGGAAAGGGGAAAAAGGGGAAAACCATTTACTGCGCTTAAACCAGGAGATAAAAGAAGGGGGGGGGAGGAAGGAGTACCCTACTTGAGAAAGTCCAATACTACTGAGGCATCGGAAGAGGAGATAGGAGAGGAGATAGGAGAAGGTCAAGCTGGGGAAGAGAATCAGAAGAAGGGACAATAATATGAGCAGAATGACAAGCAGGTCCACGAAGGGGGGACCCCCGACAACGCCAAGTAATACAGCTACAACAAGCTCAATTAGACCATTTATGACTAAAGGGGAAAGCCCACGAACCCAGGGTACCCTGGGAACAACAAAGCAACAACAAGTAAACAAAGACAAGAAGCTGGAAACTAGAAAACCTCAGGGGGGAAATATCAGTGAAACATCAATGGAGTCAAGAGAAGAAGGAACCATAGAGCGGGGGCCTGAAAGTAGTAGGACTGAGGAACAACATACAGACTCGCAGTCCCTATCAAAAGGAGAAATGGCAGAGATGCTGCAAAAATTGGAAATAGCGATTAAGAGTGGAATTAAGGGTGAAATACAGAACCTGCGGACAGACCTGGGTCACCTGCTCGGCAGAATTGAAACAATCGAAGAACGAACAGAGAAGCAGGAACAAGAAGTAAAAGCATTAAAGGACCAAATAGGTCAAACACAACTACAACAGAGACTTATCCTCTATAAAATAGAAGATCAGGAAAATAGAAGTCGGAGACAAAATCTGAGGATAAGGTCAATCCCAGAAGAGAGGGGAGAAGACCTCAGGCAAATAATGCAGAAGATATTTAACCCCCTGCTGGAAAAACCAATAGAGGACTCGATAAGGATCGAAAGGGTCCATAGAGTGGGGAACCCGCAGAGAGCGAGGGCGGAGCGAACAAGAGACGTCATAATTAGATTCCGACTCTACGAGGACAAAGAAATAGTGTGGAAGAAACTAAGGGGACAATCCCCGATAGGGAGGGGAGAGGGAGGGAGGGGGGGGAAAGGATTTATCTCACCAAAATAATCAGAAAAAAAAAAAAAGGGAAGATCAAAGATGCCACAAATTAAATGTATATCCTATAATGTGAAAGGTCTCAATAGTCCAACCAAGAGACATAAGGTGCTCAAGGAATTGAAGGGATATAAAGCAGACATCTCCTTTTTACAGGAAACTCATATCACCCAAGGATCGAATATTAGATTATATGCCCCAGACCTCCCCACGTGGTACTACGGAGACACTATCTCCAAGAGAGCTAGAGGAATAGCAATTGGAATTTCAAAAAGGGTACGTTTTGAGTTGGCCGACAGACTGACAGACCCAGAGGGGAGATTCCTCTTTTTGAGAGGAAAATTGGAAGGATTAGAATGCACTCTGGTAAATGTCTATGCTCCAAATGCATTACCGATAAAATTTCTCTTGGGAATATTAGGGAAACTGACAGACTTCAGGAGGGGAAGAGTAATCATAGGAGGAGACCTAAACCTATGTATAAACCCAAAAATAGATAAAACATCTCAGACATCGAGCGTCCGGGACGGACAGCTGAGAAAGCTCAGGGACGCCTTATTTAGGAGTCAACTGATCGATGCCTGGAGAGTCTTTAACCCGGACCAACGAGACTACACATTTTACTCCCCGGTCCATGGGACTTACTCAAGGATTGACCATATACTGGTCGATCACAGGACCTTAGATATGGTGGTTGAGACAAAAATAGAAACGATGACGATTTCTGACCATGCACCAGTTAGTATTATAATAGATATCTCAGGTAATACAAGGCCTAAACAAAATTGGAGGTTAGACGAACATCTATTGATAGAGGAGACCAGTTTAACAAGAGTAAAAAAAGAGCTGGAAGAGTATTTTAGGTTAAACGAGATGGAGGGAGTTTCGGTGGCAACACTGTGGGATGCCCACAAGGCAGTGATAAGAGGAACCTTGATATCGGAAGGAGCAAGGAAAAAGAGAGAAAAAAATAGGAAAAAGGAAGAATTAATAGAAGAAATCTTCCTCTTAGAACAGGAACATAAAAAATTAGGGAAGCAACGAGATCTTTACTTGAAACTGGTCAACAAACAAAATGAATTAAAAGATATTATGGATCAAGAAACCCGAAAGGAATTCAAATTAATCGCTAGGGAAAGATACACGTGGGGGAATAAAACTAATAAACACCTAGCAAGAATGGTGCAGAAAAAGAAATCAAAAAATTATATAGATAAAATCAAAAACGAAAAAGGAGAGATGATGCAAACAAAGGAAATTGCGGAGACCTTCAGGCTATACTATGAGAAACTTTACTCAGTAGAACAAAAAAACTGGCAGGAGGGAGATAAAATAAATAAAACTGTAAAATTCGTAAGGGAAGCGGGTCTGCCAAAAATAAATAGGAGCGAGGCATTAGTCATGGACAGACCAATAACAGAAAAAGAGATCAATTTTGCACTAGCCAATACAGCAGTGGGCAAAAGTCCGGGACCCGACGGTTTCACCACCCTGTACTACAAAAAGTGTAGGGAGATCCTCTTACCAAAATGATGCCAATATTTTAATGGATTGGGCAAAGACTTCGGGTTGAGTCGGGAGGCCTCAGAGGCCATTATAACAGTTATCCCCAAGGAAGGCAAGGATAAAGGAGATTGTTCAGGGTATCGGCCAATATCTCTGCTAAATACAGATGTAAAACTATTTGCAAAGGTATTGGCCGAGAGAGTAAAACGGGAAATGGCAAAGATGGTACATCCTGACCAGACAGGGTTCATCCAGGGAAGGGAGGGGAGGGACAATGGAGTTAGAGCATTATTGATAATGCAAAAAATGAAAACAAACGGAACCCCCAGTCTACTCCTGTCGATAGATGCGGAGAAGGCATTCGACAGGGTAGACTGGGGATTCATGCTACGCACCCTGGATGAAATGGGGTTTGGACAAAGGATGAGGGAGTGGATAACAACTCTCTACCAGGAACCGAGGGCAAAAATAAAAATAAATGGTAGCCTATCCCAAGACCTGATAATGAAAAATGGAACCAGACAGGGATGCCCCCTTTCCCCACTTCTATTTGTGCTCTCCCTGGAGCCATTATTAGCCAGGATACGGAAGAGCCCCGACATAAGAGGAGTGAAAATAGGAGAGGACGAACACAAACTCTCAGCATTTGCAGATGACGTACTCTTCTATTTGTCAGACCCTATAATCTCAATCCCAAAATTACTGGACTTATGCATGTCATACGGAGAAATATCAAATTTTAAAATCAACGTAGCTAAAACCGAGATTCTAAGTATTAATATCAATGGACGAGAGGAAAGGGATTTAAAACAGAAATATTGCTTCTCCTGGGTAAAAGCACTCAAGTACCTCGGTATTTTTCTAGTTAAATCAATGGAAAAAATGTACGTGAAAAATTTTATCCCCTTGTTAAACGAAATTAGGGAAGAAATGGGGAGGATAAAAAGCAGACCGATATCCTGGATAGGACGAATAAATTTCTGTAAAATGGTAATTTTACCAAAGATTACTTACAAATTCCAGATGATACCTATAAGTTTGCCCGGAACACTCTTCTCAGCCCTTAAAAAACAGATCATGAACTTCATTTGGAGAAATAAGAAACACAGAGTATCCTTCCAAACCTTAAGACAACCTAAAAATAAGGGGGGATTAGCAGTACCAGACGTTAAAACATACTACGAGGCTGTGGTTTTGTCAAGGGTGGTGGAATGGGTTAGGGCCAGTAAGGAAAAGAGATGGGTTAACATTGAAAACGAAATGTCAAAGGCAAGTTTAGATAAGATTATATGGAACCCACCTAAATATAGGACACTTGATAAGAATACACACGAGATAACTAAAAATGCACTAAAAATTTGGGATTCTAGGTACAAAAAAAATAGAAAAGGAATTTAACTCACCATTATTGGCACTGAAAAACAATGATTATTTTGCACCGGGTAAAGCACAGATTGGAGGAAATTGGATAAAAAAAGACACTACCCAATTAAGGGATGTAATAAAAGATGGGCACATTGTAACACTACAAGAATTAAAAGAAAAAAAAGATTGTTTTTTGGAAATAGATGAATGGAGATACCATCAGCTGGCCCATTTTATACAAAGATTACCGCACCCACTGAGATCAGGGGAGCAGCTATCCGAACTGGAAAAAATATGTACATCGGAAAAGGTCAAGGGAACTATCTCAAAATTATATAAGATTTTGCTAAAGGTGGACGAGCGGATGGTCCCTCCTTTCATCAAAAAATGGGAGAGGGAACTTGGATCAAAGCGAGATAGGGCCACAATCGAAAAAATACTGACACTGGCCCATTCCTCGGCAATAGATAGCCGTACAGCTGAGATGAGCTACAAATGCTTGACCGGATGGTACATGACCCCGGACAAATTATCTAAATTTAACGAAGGACAAACGGGAGAGTGCTGGAGGGGATGTGGATCCCCGGGTACAATGGCTCATCTCTGGTGGAAATGCCCTAAGGTCGAGGAGTTCTGGAAAAATATACTGGGATGTATAGAAGAGATTACAAAAGAAAAAATTAAGTTGGATCCTTGGGTGATATTGTTCCATGGGGGTGAGGAAAAAATCAAAAAAATATAAGAAAACCTTAGTCCCACACCTATTAAATGCCGCCAAAAGGATAATACCGAGAAGATGGCAGGAGATAGACTGCCCCCATACCTGGGAGTGGATAGACTCTGTGGAAGAGACTTACAGAATGGAAGAACTGAGAGAAGAAGTGGCAGGAAATAGTATAGTCCAAGATAAGAAGTGGGACAATTGGAGGGGCTTCAAGAGATCCTGGAGCTATGCAGAAAAACTTAGGGCTGAGACCTAAAGATAAATTAAAAACAGAGTTGAAGGCATCAGGAGATACTTCGGATTGTCTATGGTGAGAAAGGGGGAGGGTGGGGAGGGAGAGGGGGGGAGGGATGAATTGGGATAAGGTAAAGGAACTGAAAAATTTTCTTCTTTTCTGGGAGACTTTAATTAAGTAAATGAAGGAGTAAATACCATAATATATACATAACAAAGAAAAGGGGGGAAAAAAAAGGGAAAAAAAAAAAATGTATATATACATTTACAAATCTTGGAAAGAAATAAGCAAATGTAAGAAAAATAAACTACACTAATGATGCGAAACCTGATCAGAGACGCAAAGGGCTGGCAAACGGAACATGAGCGTATAAACGCACACTCTATGAGGTTGATGTCTGAAGTGAAAAAAAAAAAAAAAAAAAAAGAAGAATCACTCCCTAGGACACACTTAACCTCTTCCTCGCCCCCTAGTGGTTAACCCCTTCCCTGCCAGTGTCATTTACACAGTAATCAGTGCATTTTTATAACAATAATTTGGTCCCAAAATAGCGTCAAAAGTGTCCAGTGTGTCCGCCAAAATGTCGCAGTCACGATAAAATTGCAGATCGCCGCCATAACTAGTAAACAAAATTATAATAAAAATGCCATAAAACTATCCCCTATTTTGTAGACGCTATAACTTTTGCGCAAAACAATCAATATACACTTATTGCGATTTTTTTAACAAAAATATGTAGAAGAATACATATTGGCCTAACTGAGGAAACATTTTTTTTTATATATATATATTTTTGGGGGATTAAAAAAAGTAAAAAAATATTGTTTTTTCTTAAATGTTCGTCTTTTTTTTGTTTATAGCGCAAAAAATAAAAACCGCAGAGGTGATCAAATACCACCAAAAGAACACTGTATTTGTGAGAAAAAAGGACGCCAATTTTGTTTGGGAGCCACGTCACACGACCGCGCAATTGTCAGCTAAAGCGATGCAGTGCCGAATCACAAAAAAATGGCCCGGTCATTGGGCAGCCAAATCCTCCAAGGCTGAAGTGGTTAAGGATGCGATGGGCTCTACATGGCTCCTTGGGGTTAGGAAACGCTTTCAGCTATCCTGGGGCCTCTTATGCCTCGTTTCCACTGAGCGGATCGGTTCGGTACGGTTCGGTTCGGTATGCTTTTTTGGGTGTTTCCATTGTGAAAGCGTGCCATAAAAGCGAACCGTACCGGACCATTCTGGGTCCTGCTTCAGATGTGGGGCCATAGAGAATGGAACGGTTCCATTAGGGCGGACCTACAAATACATCTCACTGATTAGTGGACGTGCTAGGCTTTTTTTCTAAACCTTGCATGGTCCCGGATGGTCCTATTTGCAGTGGAAATGCTCAGCAGAATAGACCGGACCATTCTTACCCGTTCCATTCTAAGTGACCCGAACCGATCCGCTCAGTGGAAACGAGGCATTATTGTTCCACATATGATTGCACATCATTGCATTCCATTTTTTTCATCCACATAACAATAATTTCTGTGCCATACAACCTTACTTGGTCCAGCTAAGCATTCTCTGATTTAATCAATTCAGTTTATGTGCTGTAACTAGCATTAATAGGGACTTCTTCTGTACATTGCATGATTCTGATCAAGTTGTTTATTGTCTCAACAGTTGCCGGTTGAGTGTAGTTTTCCTCAACTATTTTAATGAAGATCTCCTTTAAGGTAGGCTCAGACAAAGTGTTAGCTTCCTGTCTATAGTCTGTGTTCTAAAAAAGCATATATATTTGACTTTGCCCTGAGGTGTGCCTGTAAGACAATAGCTTGTAGCAAAGTAATTAAAGGGACTTTGTCACAAGACATTATGGAGGCTGCCATTTCTAATGTTGACTTTCAATGCTGATACTTTGACTTCAGTGCTGTCATAGCCACTGATCCACAACAGGTATAGAGATAAGGAATTCTGACACTTATTTATAACATGCTGGTATTCAAAAATGCCTCTGCATGACTAACTACCAAATTTACTAGTGAACATGCCAATGATAAGCAGGCACATTTCTTAAGTGCTGACTGACACTGAGGGTTTTCCTGGAGTGAATCATCATTGTCAGAATGTCAGACCACATTTGACCCAAAGGAAAATATTTCTAGGAATTCTCCTAGGCAGCACTTGGCAGAAGTGTTTTCTTCTAAAAGAGATCACATGTCTCTTCTATCAAATTAATATTGTATTCAGACAGCAAAATCTGTAGCTTTCTGGAATATTCTAGGTCTTTTCATTTTATGTAAAGTGTATATAAAGAGAGAAAACAACATAACTATTACCTAAGTAAACACAAATAATTCAGTGTTGCCAACCTACCAGATTGAAATTTACTGGCACAACACCCAAAATTTACTGGCACAGGCAAATTTAACTGGAATTTTACAAAATTACAAAATTACAGTTTTAAGTGCAAATTTCAGTATTTAGGCTACATACAAGTACACTATGCAAATAGCAATGCGATTTAAAGTGGTTGTAAACTGACTTTTTTTACTTTTAACTACAGGTAAGCCTATAACAAGGCTTACCTGTAGGTAAGGAGAATATCTATTCCCCTCGCAATGCCCTGCTGATTGCAGCGGCGCATGCGCAGGGGGGGATCTACGGCGAAAGGACCGGCAGCCGCTGGACCTTGCTGAATTTAAATCTCCCGCGCATGCGCGGGAGTGACGTCATCGCCACTCGGGCCAATCACAGCGCTGGAGCGGTGCTACCCAGGAAGACACGCCGAGTCAAGATGATATCTCGCTCGGCGTGGACCAGGTAAGTTCTACATACCTCGTTCCGAGGTAAGTATTTCATAATGAGCTAATATGCGGTGCATATTAGCTCATTATGACTTTTGCCTTGCAGGAGAATTTTTTTTTTTTTTTATGCAGGTTTACAACCGCTTTAAGGTACATATTAAGGTAAAAAAACATATCTCTGTTATTTTCGATATAATAATAGTCCATCGGTTTCTGTTCCCCATCACCTCCTGCCCCCACCACCATCTCCTGCCCCCACCACCATCACCTCCTTACAGCTCTTGCCACCATCACTTCCTGCCCCCACTACCTCTTGCCACCACCACCTCCTGCCAACTCCTGCCCCCATCATCTGCTGCCCCCATCATCCCTTGTCCCCGCCAGCTCCTGCCAACATCATCTCCTGCTAGCTCTTGCCACCATCACCTCCTGCCCCACCACCACCTGCACCCACCAACTCCTCCCCCAAACACCTCCTGCCCCCACCACCACCTCCTGCACCCACCACCCCCACCTCTTGCCACAATCAGCTTCTGCCAGCTCTTTCCACCATCACCTTCTGCCCCACCACCTCCTGTCACCACCACCTCCTGCCCCAAACACCTCCTGCCCCAAACACCACCACCACCTCCTGCACCCACCACCGCCACCTTCTGCCACAATCACCTCGTGCCCCCACCAGCTCCTGCCACAATAACTTCCTGCCACCATCACCTTCTGCAACCACCAGCTCCTGCCACCATCACCTCCTGCAACCACCAGCTCCTGCCACCATCACCTCCTGCCATCATTACCTTCTGCCACCATCACCTCATCCACATTCTGCCACCATCACCTCATGTCCCCACCCCCTCCACCTCCTGCCACCACCAGCTTCTTTATTACCTTAAAGCAAGGAAGTCTGAGAATGCAGGCTTGCCCTGAGCTGGTCCGCTTCTGCTGTAGATGTTGTCTGGGCAGCTGCTGGGCTCCTCCACTCCGCCTGCTCAGCTACTGCCTCATAGGGCCATGACATCACTCGCATTGCCGCAAGTAGCGCGCCACACAGCCTCTGTCAAATCCGCCACCCCCCCCCCCCCAGGGCGGTCCCGAATACAGGTTTGGATCAGCTTAGGAGTCAGGCAGCTCGCCGGAACTGCGTGTGCGCAGTTCAAACCCGATGGGTCACGGCTATTTTTACAGGCACTTTTGTCCTATGACAGACATTTACGAACAGGGAAAAAATGGCTTGTTTTTACGGGCTGCCTGTAAAAATACGGGCAGTTGGCAACACTGAAATAATTATATCCTACTGAAACCCACAGGGCTTCAAGTATTTATATACATCTATCTGGTTTTCAGCCTATGCATGTGCACCAATTTTTTATAGGATTTGAGAATCTTTACTAAAAAAAAATGGTGCAACTATTCATTTTAATTATAAAATTGAAAAAAACATCTGCACAGTAAACAGAGTGCCCTCTTGTGACACTTCAACATTTCAGAATGGTAATATTGCACACTGCCTAATAGATTTATACAAATCTGATTGCTCTAAATTGATGATATATGAAATCTGATTGGTTGCTATTGTTTATCACAATGTACATCATTAATGGTCTTTGTGTTAATTTCAAATTTAGCACAAATATTTGTGCTGGCTGAGCATTTGTTTTCTTGAACAAACTCTATTGCCACGTACACACAACCGTTTTTAATGTCATGGAAAAAACTACGTTTTTCTCGACGTGATTCTTGTCAAGCCTTGCATACACACGATCATGAAAAAAAAAATGCTCGAGAAAATCGCGGTGACGTACCACACGTACGACAACACTATAAAGGGGAAGTTCCATTCGATTGGCGACACCCTTTGGGCTGATTATGCAAATGTCCCTTCTCATAACCTGCTTCTGAGCATGCGTGTTTTTTTCCCGTCGTTAAAGCCTACACAACCGTTTTTCACGATGTGAAAAACGACGACGAGAAAAAATAGAGCATATTCAAAATTTTTAATGCCCATTTTTCACGTCGAGAAAAATGCTCTGGAGCATACACACGGTCGTTTTTAATGACCAATTTAAAAAGTTGCATTTTTCTTGTCGTGAAAAACGGTCGATTGAATATATAGAAATGCTGAAAGATTTATTATGAACAATATCTGTATTTGTCAGCATTATATTAAAGGTTTTGAAAATTAGTGCTGCCTTTACTGTATTATGTTGAGTAAAGGGTTTGTGGATAAGCCAGTTTCCAAAATTCCTCCATGACATCTATAAATCAGGAGATTTTGACATAATCTCGATTTAAGCGTTTAAATCCTTACGAATGATCTAACACGTTTTCTGATCCAAAGTAAAGCTAACTACAGAAAAGTTTTGGTGGGAGATGAGTAATAACTTTTACTTTAGCAAATAAGTTATACAGTTTGTCTAATAAAATAAGGAGAAAAGCAACTCATAACCTTCTGGCAGTAAGGATCAGTGTAAAATGTTAGTTGTAGATTACTCCCATGCTTCTGTGAAGGGAAAATCCAACCCAATCAAGATTAAATTGGTGTGGCTGACTTTGTTTGGCTAAAATCTTGGCATTAAGAGTTATTTCCATGTTGAGTATTAAAATTAGACAGTAGATCTTGCACACAGCAACAGCAAGGCCATTCTCTTTGTAAAAATAGTAGGCACAGGTGTGTGCAGCCTATGGCATTAGGGTGTGCACCCTAAAGCTCAAACATACCTGTGTGTTTCTACATATATACTGTATGGCCCCGGCACATTGATCTCCCTGCCGGCACAGTGAAAGAGAAGTGTGTAGACACTTCTCTTATGGCAGAGCAGGTAAGAGGAAGAACTTTCTCATCTTCCTGCAGGTACACAGAGTGATAATGCTCATGCGCATGGAGTGATTAGGGTGTGCCCAGGCACACCTGGCACACCCTGTGCGCACACCTATGATAGCAGGGCTGTTCAAAACTGAAAGAAATTGTGGAAAAATGTAGGGATAATATTTTTGCAATATTTTATAAATTAAGAGCACCCATCAGAGCCTGGGATTTAAAGTAAACAGAAAGCCTAAGAAATGAATCTGTTTGAAAATATTGTCCTCCTGTTGCTGCTCACTGAACCACATACATTCAGCACAAACTGCACAATAAATCCCTTTTTTTTTTAACAATTTCCCATCCTGTCACATGACCACAAAGCTCCGGCTCCTCTATGTAGCTGGAAAGTTGCTGTGCCTGGTGGGAGAGAACTCGTTTCCCCTCTGACAGTGCTTAAAGGGGTTGTAAAGGTAAAAAAAAAAATCCCTAAATAGCTTCCTTTACCTTAGTGCATGGGTGCTCAACCTGTGGCTCTCCAGCTGTTGCGGAACTACAATTCCCATGAGGCATTGCAAGCCGCTGACAGGTACAAGCATGTCTCCCAAAGGCTGAGGCATTATGGGAATTGTAGTTTTGCAACAGCTGGAGAGCCACAGGTTGAGCACCCATGCCTTAGTGCAGTCCTCCTTCACTTACCTCATCCTTCGATTTTGCTTATTAAATGTCCTTATTTCTTCTGAGAAATCCTCACTTCCTGTTCTTCTGTTTGCATTGCATTACTTGCATTACTGTGAGGATTTACAGACAGAAGAACAGGAAGTGAGGATTTCTCAGAAGAAATAAGGACATTTAAAAGCAAAATGGAAGGATGAGGTAAGTGAAGGAGGACTGCACTAAGGTAAAGGAAGCTATTTAGGGATTTTTTTTTTACCTTTACAACCCCTTTAAATCAATGCATGCTGGAGGGTGATTCAGTCCCATTGTTGGCTCTCCGCATTACACAGATTTTTGTGAGCTCTGCGGTCATATGACTGCATGGGCAAACTTGAAAAATAAAGGTATTTCAAGTACCATTTACTGTATTCTAAAATGTATGCTGTGTGTATACATTTTAACGTCCCTGGAGGTATGATTTTTGATGCTGAAAGCAGTACATTGTTTTGCATGGGAATTTGGCGTTTTTTATTGTAGGTCTGTAATTCTTAGGAATAACTTGCTTAAATCTGTCCAAACAAGAGTCTAGTAGACATCCCAGGTATAATAAATATAATATATAATATATAAATAAATATAAATTTTGAAGCACAAAATCATAAATTATAATTGAATAAATTACTATAGATAATAACAAATAATAATAATAATAATACTTTTTATTCAACAAATTTGATTCATTAAACACTTGCCGACCGCCGCCTGTAGATATATGTTGGCAGAATGGCACGGCTGCGCAAAGCAACAAACTTGTACGTGCGTCCCTGCCGCAAGCTCCGTGACCGTGCCCGCGGAACCCGCCTTTTTAATGTTCGCCGGTGTCCCACCATCGTGTCATGGAGCTGAAGAACTGGGAGATGCCTATGTAAACAAGGCATTTTCCTGATCTGCCTAGGGACAGGACAGTGATCTTCTGCTCCCTGTCATCGGAAGCAGTGATCACTGTTGTGTCACAGGTAGCCTACCCCCCCCCCACAGTTAGAATCACTCCCTAGGACACACTTAACCCCTTCCACGCCCCCTAGTGGGTAATTCCTTCCCTACCAATGTCATTTACACAGTAATCAGTGCATTTTTATAGCACTGATCACTGTATAAATGACAATGGTCCCAAAACAGCGCCAAAAGTGTCCAATGTGTCTGCCATAATGTCGCAGTCACGATAAAAATCGCAGATCGCCACCATTACTAGTAAAAAAAAAGAATTATTAATAAAAATGACATAAATTTATTCCCTATTTTGTAGACACTTATTGCAAATTTTTTACCAAAAATATGTAGAATAATACATATCAGCCTAAACTGAGAAATAAATTATTTTTTATATATATTTTTGGGGGATATTTATTATAACAAAAAGTAAAAAATATTGGTTTTTTTTTTAATTGTTTGTTTATAGTGCAAAAAATAAAAACTGCAGAGGTTTGTCAGTTAAAACGACATAGTCCCGAATCGCAATAAATGCAGCCAAATCCTCCGGGGCTGAAGTGGTTAATATAATCAATTTAAAAACACTGAAATTTGTCCAAACAAGGGTGCAATATTACAATATTACACTTCATTTCGGTCAGAAATAGTTGTAGGTATGCCAATCGGTTGTCATCTTCAATGTCCACTTTCATACCAGGTGCTCCAGTAAATGAGAATCTTGGGGGCGCTGCCTGACCGCCCGTCAGTTTTTCAGGTGGACCTGACCAGATAACAACAAAAACCTGGGGAATGGCCAGGGAAAAACCAAGCCTACTTACCGACCAGCTTGCAGAAAACCAATTAACCTGTCTAAAGTATGCGTTAAAAACAGGGGTTCAGTCCGCACGCATTTGCAAACGCATGCGTGAGCCACAGAGCCGCGCCAAGGCACCCTGCAATATCTGTGGTCCTAACACTAAACAATGAGCGTCCCCACAGTGGAGGCACATGCATTTTAATGGATAGACAGGGGCAGGTGAACTGAAGGGAAGCCACCCCTCCTTTAAAGGTACAAGAGCACACCAAACACCCAGCATATAGCACAATGGCTGCAAAGGTGTTGGTGCACTGATGGACCAATATAAACACCACAGGTGAAGCATAAACATGTCCACTGCCCCCGTCTATAGCTGGCCATAACAGTAAGTAGCATTGGAAGGCTAAAGCAGATAACAACAAAAACCTGGGGAATGCCCAGGGAAAAACCAAGCCTACTTACCGACCAGCTTGCAGAAAACCAATTAACCTGTCTAAAGTATGCGTTAAAAACAGGGGTTCAGTCCGCACGCATTTGCAAACGCATGCGTGAGCCACAGAGCCGCGCCAAGGCACCCTGCAATATCTGTGGTCCTAACACTAAACAATGAGCGTCCCCACAGTGGAGGCACATGCATTTTAATGGATAGACAGGGGCAGGTGAACTGAAGGGAAGCCACCCCTCCTTTAAAGGTACAAGAGCACACCAAACACCCAGCATATAGCACAATGGCTGCAAAGGTGTTGGTGCACTGATGGACCAATATAAACACCACAGGTGAAGCATAAACATGTCCACTGCCCCCGTCTATAGCTGGCCATAACAGTAAGTAGCATTGGAAGGCTAAAGCAGATAACAACAAAAACCTGGGGAATGCCCAGGGAAAAACCAAGCCTACTTACCGACCAGCTTGCAGAAAACCAATTAACCTGTCTAAAGTATGCGTTAAAAACAGGGGTTCAGTCCGCACGCATTTGCAAACGCATGCGTGAGCCACAGAGCCGCGCCAAGGCACCCTGCAATATCTGTGGTCCTAACACTAAACAATGAGCGTCCCCACAGTGGAGGCACATGCATTTTAATGGATAGACAGGGGCAGGTGAACTGAAGGGAAGCCACCCCTCCTTTAAAGGTACAAGAGCACACCAAACACCCAGCATATAGCACAATGGCTGCAAAGGTGTTGGTGCACTGATGGACCAATATAAACACCACAGGTGAAGCATAAACATGTCCACTGCCCCCGTCTATAGCTGGCCATAACAGTAAGTAGCATTGGAAGGCTAAAGCAGATAACAACAAAAACCTGGGGAATGCCCAGGGAAAAACCAAGCCTACTTACCGACCAGCTTGCAGAAAACCAATTAACCTGTCTAAAGTATGCGTTAAAAACAGGGGTTCAGTCCGCACGCATTTGCAAACGCATGCGTGAGCCACAGAGCCGCGCCAAGGCACCCTGCAATATCTGTGGTCCTAACACTAAACAATGAGCGTCCCCACAGTGGAGGCACATGCATTTTAATGGATAGACAGGGGCAGGTGAACTGAAGGGAAGCCACCCCTCCTTTAAAGGTACAAGAGCACACCAAACACCCAGCATATAGCACAATGGCTGCAAAGGTGTTGGTGCACTGATGGACCAATATAAACACCACAGGTGAAGCATAAACATGTCCACTGCCCCCGTCTATAGCTGGCCATAACAGTAAGTAGCATTGGAAGGCTAAAGCCTTCCAATGACCGCCCGTCAGTTTTTCAGGTGGACCTGACCAGACCCTCCAGTCTCATCTATGGAGCGGTGGGTGTCAATGTATTCCGACATTGGATCCGATCCTATCCACTACAAACGGTACAAACGGATGGGGATCGTTCCCTATCCGTCTGGTGGATCGGATCAGATGGCAGTTGGGTGTAAACAGGCAGGCGGTTCATTTACATCTGAACAGCCCATAGAGGAGGCCACGGGCTGTGTCTGTGTCCACTCTGCATAAGTGGAGCAGATGCAGATCAGCTATCCACCTTCTCAGCGGACATCAGTGGACAGATTCCCTGCTGAGGAGGTGGATTCCAACTAAGGCGTGCCATGTGTAAGGGGCATTAGCAATATAAGTTAATATTTAATTAAAAAAACTTTGATTTTTTTTTAATTCTTTATTTTAGTAGTTTTTTTCTTTCACAAAGATAATCATAATACGACTTTGCAGGTAATCCATCGTATTCAACAGTTCTACTTATTTAACTTTTAAACACTTTTTATTTTGCATTTACCTTAATCACTCTTTACAAAAACCGAAAACGTTTAAATTCTCCTATCCCTGGTTTATCACATTCAGCCTAGGTTCACACTGCTGCGAATTCAAAATCGCGGTAAAATGCGCGATTTTACCGCGATTTCGCGGCTGCGATTTTGCCACGATTTTGCTGTGATTTCGGCCGCAATTTAATGTAAATCGCGGCCCGAAATCGCAAAAAGTAGTACAGGAACTACTTTTTGAAATCGCAGATGCGGCGTCGCACTGATTAGGACAGTGCCATTGCCGACAATTGCCGCCGATTTGAGATGCGATTTGACATGTCAAATCGCATCTCAAATCGTTCCAAATCGTACCCAGTGTGAACCAGGGCTAAACTTTATTTTGTTTTGATCTATTCTGATACTATATCTTTGTTACATTGCTATCCACCTGGATCCCATCCTGGTTACCCCCCTCCCCCAGAGAAAGAAATAAACCTGGCAATCTTAGGACAGTAAAATAATAAACAGATAAAAAGAGAAGAAAAAAATAAATAATAAAAAAAAGTGAATAGATCTGTCGGTATTTATACTCCTGCTCCCTTGTGCTCATAGTGAGATTTTCAATTTGTTGGACTTCTGTTATTTTTACCATCCAGTGAGCTCTAGTTGGAGAGACATTGCTTTTCCAGAGAACTGGAATACATGATTTCGCTGTTGTAAGCAAATGTCTCAACAATGAATTTGCAGCAGGGTAATCTCCAAGAGACCCATCTATAATTTCTTCCACTGTTTCTGAGACTATTTTCCAGAAATCCTTTATTTTTTGTACTTCGGAGAAAGTGACCCCCAGCTACCTTTCCCATGCCTGTATATAGCCCTTCTGTGGGGCTTTCAAAACGGTCACATGACATACAGCATCGATAATGCATGTCTCACTGATTCTCCCTTTAAACATAACTTTTCAAACTTAGAAGGTATGGCTATTTCTCTCGTTCGCATGGTGATTGATCTAAGAAAAGCATTTAACTGCATTCTCCTAAATGGATCCAGTATTTCCAAAAACTCACAATCAATCTCTTCTCTAGACATTACTTGATTATCTACCGTAAAATGTATAAGTCTACTTTTGCCCTGTTGTTTTAGATTATAAAAACTTTTATCTTTTAAACCGGGTTCAAAAGCTGGGTTACCCACAATTGGAGTCATCGGGCTTAAGGAGGGTCGACATTTTAACTTTTTAAATGTCTTTTTAACAGAGCTAAGTGTCGCACCCACCGTCGGATGTTGCTTCACTGCTTGCGGTATGGCCGTGCTCATAACCCAGATTAACCCCTCCAAGGGTAGCTCTGATATTGCTTGTTCCATGTGTACCCATGGTTTGTCTTTTTGAGATGAGCACCAATCCAGCACCCTTGTTAAAGCGGGAGTTCACCCATTTATTGAATTTTTGCCCTTGTCCCCTTAGATTCCTGCTCGTTCGGTCTAGGGGAATCGGCTATTTGTATTAAAATATGATCCGTACTTACCCGTTTTCGAGACGCATCTTCTTCCGTCGCTTCCGGGTATGGGTCTTCGGGAGCGGGCGTTCCTTCTTGATTGACAGTCTTCCGAGAGGCTTCCGACGGTCGCATCCATCGCGTCACTCGTAGCCGAAAGAAGCCGAACGTCGGTGCGGCTCTATACTGCGCCTGAGCACCGACGTTCGGCTTCTTTCGGAAAATCATGACGCGATGGATGCGACCGTCGGAAGCCTCTCCGAAGACTGTCAATCAAGAAGGAACGCCCATTCCCGCAGCCCATACCCGGAAGCGACGGAGAGGATGCATCTCGTAAACGGGTAAGTACTGCTCATATTTTAAAACAAATAGCCGATTCCCCTAGACAAAACGAGCAGGAATCTAAGGCTAAAAAGTGCCCTCTAAGGGTGAACCCCCGCTTTAAATGTATTGCCTCGTAGTAGCCCTCCGGGTCTGGGAATCCCTCTTCTCCTTTTGCTTTTGGTAAAGTCAGGGGGCCTGATTCCCAAAAGAGATACGCAGACTTAACTGCTGTTCAGTCTGTGCCTAACTTTGGAAACGATTCTCAAAAGGCTTTTTCCAAAGTTAGGCAGAAAATCTGACATGTGTAAGACACTTACACGGTCAGATCTTAGGATGCAGTACCGCATCCGCCACTGGGGGCATTTCTCATTGAAATGCAGCTTTGCGTATGCAAATGAGGACTTAAGCAGATTCTCAAAGCATTTCATCATTGTGATTTCTGCGTAAGTTCCAAATTTGCTTGCGCAAAACTAGGGCTGGTTTTATAATGTGTAAAGTTAGTCACACCTTGTAAAGGCCCATTCAAGCGACGGCATTTGGTATGCATTCCTGAGGGAGAACTCCACGGCAATTTTTAAATTCAAAACCGGCATGGGTTCCCCCCCCAGGAGCATACCAGGCCCTTAGGTCTGGTATGGGTTGTAAGGAGACCCCCCCTACGCCGAAAAATCGATGTAGGGGGTCCCCCTACAATCCATACCAGACCCGTATCCAAAGCACGCTACCCGGCCGGTCAGGAATGGGAGTGGGGATGAGCGAGCGCCCCCCCTCCTGAGCCGTGCCAGGCCGCATGCCCTCAACATGGGGGGGTTGGGTGCTCTGGGGCAGGGGGGCGCACTGCGGGCCCCCCCACCCCAGAGCACCCTGTCCCCATGTTGATGAGGACAGGACCTCTTCCCGACAACCCTTGCGGTTAGTTGTCGGGGTTTGCGGGCGGGGGCTTATCGGAATCTGGGAGTCCCCTCAAATAAGGGGGCCCCCAGATACCGGCCCCCCACCCTAAGTGAATGGATATGGGGTACATCGTACCCCTACCCATTCACCTGGAGGCAAAAAGTAAAAGTTAGTAAACACACAACACAAGGGTTTTTAAAATAATTTATTATTCTGCTCCGGATGCCCCCCCTGTCTTCTTTATTAGCTCTATTACCAGGGGGGGCTTCTTCTTCCACTCTCCGGGGGTCTTCTTCCGCTCTCCGGGGGTCTTCTCCGCTCTCCGGGGGGGGTTTCTTCTTCTGCTCTCCGGGGGGGGCTTCTCCGCTCTCCGGGGGTCTTCTTCTATCTTCTCCCCTCTTCCGCTGTTGACTCGGCGAACCCCGGTTCTTCTCCAGCTGTCCGGTGCCTTCTTCTTCAGCGCTGGCTGCCTGCTATCTTTGTGTGTTAGCTCAATTTCTAACAGGCAGCCGGCGCGGTCTTCTGTGACGTCAGGTTCTTCTTCTCCCCTCTTCCGATGTTGCCTCGTCGCCTCTTGTCACTGTAATGATGGAAGCGCGCCTTGCATCCCATTTATATAGGCATCACCGTCCCATCATGCTCCGGCAGGTACCCACGTGGTGGGTGCCTACCCACGTGCACCCACCACGTGGGTACCTACCGGAGCATGATGGGACGGTGATGCCTATATAAATGGGATGCAAGGCGCGCTTCCATCATTACAGTGACAAGAGGCGACGAGGCAACATCGGAAGAGGGGAGAAGAACAGAAGAGAAGAAGGTGACGTCACAGAAGACCGCGCCGGCTGCCTGTTAGAAATTGAGCTAACACACAAAGATAGCAGGCAGCCAGCGCTGAAGAAGAAGGCACCGGACATCTGCAGAAGAACCGGGGTTCGCCGAGTCAACAGCGGAAGAGGGGAGAAGATAGAAGAAGACCCCCGGAGAGCGGAGAAGCCCCCCCCCCGGAGAGCGGAAGAAGACACCCCCCCGGAGAGTGGAAGAAGACCCCCGGAGAGCGGAAGAAGAAGCCCTCCCTGGTAATAGAGCTAATAAAGAAGACAGGGGGGGCCTCCGGAGCAGACTAATAAATTATTTTAAAAACCCTTGTGTTGTGTGTTTACTAACTTTTACTTTTTGCCTCCAGGTGAATGGATAGGGGTACGATGTACCCCATATCCATTCACTTAGGGTGGGGGGCCGGTATCTGGGGGCCCCCTTATTAAAGGGGACTCCCAGATTCCGATAAGACCCCGCCCGCAGACCCCGACAACCAACGGCAAGGGTTGTCGGGAAGAGGTCCTGTCCTCATCAACATGGGGACAGGGTGCTCTGGGGTGGGGGGGCCCGCAGTGCGCCCCCCTGCCCCAGAGCACCCAACCCCCCCATGTTGAGGGCATGCGGCCTGGCACGGCTCAGGAGGGGCGGGGGGCGCTCGCTCGTCCCCACTCCCTTCCTGACCGGCCGGGTAGCGTGCATTGGATACGGGTCTGGTATGGATTGTAGGGGGACCCCCTACGTCGATTTTTCGGCGTGGGGGGGTCTCCTTACAACCCATACCAGACCTAAGGGCCTGGTATGCTCCTGGGGGGGGGGAACCCATGCCGGTTTTTTCTTTGAAAATTGGCATGGAGTTCTCCCTCTCAGGAATGCATGCTGAGCGACGCTGTCATTTTTATTTATAATTATTTGTTTTCCCGGCGCGTATTTTTTTTTTCACCCGTCGCAACTTTAGTGTCCCGTCGCAATTCTCAAAGCCGCCCGGCGTTAATTACGTTCACGCGCTGCACGTCGAGAAAATGACGTCACACGCATGCGCAGTACCGCCTCATTTAAATTTTAAACGCCCCCCGGAGAGGAGGACCGCCTTGCGACGGCGGCACTTAAGTTACACGGCCTGAAATTTCTAGGTAAGTGCTTTGAAGATCGGGCACTTAGGTAGAGATTTTAAGTCAGTGTAACTTAACTGCTGAAAGTTAAGTTAGGCAGCTTTTTTGAGAATTTGGCCCAGGATGTCTCTACGGATTCTAGCAGATTTTCCAGCCCATATAAACCTCGCAAATCTTGTTTTCAAATCCCTCAAATAAAAATGTTGATTTTTGACTATTAAGCTAAGGCCAGTGGCAGCAACTTTTTCTTATTAGACACTCTGGCTTCCTATTTTGTAGTACTGCACACTTAGTTAACTTACTGTTCTTCTGTCACAAGGCTTGGTTCCCGTGTAGGGACTAACTGCAAACAATTTGCTCTTTGCTTCTCTATGTGACTGAGATTTTATTTTTGAAGTTAAAGAGAATTAAAAAAAAATAACAAACATGTTATACTTACCTGCTGCATGCAATGGTTTTGCACAGAGCAGCCATGATCCTCCTCTTCTGGTGTTCCCCTTTGGTGCTCATGGCTCCTCCTCCCTGCCAAGTGCCCCCATATTTGTAAGGATCCCAAGGATTGTATTTGTGTCAGAAAGACACGTGGTGTATGCCTATAGATAGCCCCTGCTCTCTCCTCACAAGCTGTGACTGACAGCAGCAGAAGCCAATGGCTCCTGCTGCTGCCTATATGTCCATTGAGGGGAAAAGAGAGCAGAGATATACACTGTTATTGTGCACAGAGCTGGATTAACATCAGGCTCAGGTATGTAGGAGGGATGGGGGGGGGGAGTGTGGAGAGGAGCTACATATAAAGTTTTTTTTTTACTTTATACATAGAATGCATGAAGGTAAAAAAACTTCTACCTTCACAACCACTTTAATAGAGGGCATAGAATAGCCATACTGTAGATATAAGATTAACAGTTCCTGATCTACTGTAACTGTTTTGGGGTAGACTGAGTGATCAGGGTTATATGTCAGGGTCAAGGCTGTCTGTATGTGGCTCTTTCCTCAACTCTCCTTAGACATAAACCTATGTGTTCAGCTAAGCCAGGCTTATGCATTTATGGTGTGCTCTAATGAAAGCTGAAGGACAGCTGGATCATGCCCTTGCTAGATGATCAATCTTCTTCTTTACCACATATCCCTATGTAATATTTATGAGCTTCCACAGCTTTGCAGTATTCTCTAGTTTGACATTAAAGTGTCAAAATGTAAAATCATATATTCCACACTGAATTTCAGTTATTTTTCTCTTACTTCTATTAAGATGAACAATTTTGAAATTTGTAAATTTACTTTGTGAAGATCCCCACACAAATTTACTTCTTTGAATTTGGTGACACATATTTACTATGCCCTGTGAGTATCTCCTGCTGTGTCACACATCTCACAGAGCCTGCCTTTTTAAAATTTATCTAAACTCGCTGCTGGCACCACCAACTGTGGACGCAGTTTAATATTGAAACGCTTCTTAACTTTATTATGTGGCTGTGTGTCTTCTTCAGAAACCTTAGATTAAATAGTTCCCTTCCAATGCTAGAGTCACTGCTTAGATATCTATATGTAGGGGAGAATACAGTTACTTGAAAAAGTATTCATACCCCTAGAAATTTTCCACATTTTATCATGTTACAACCAAAAATGTAAATGTATTTTATTGAGGTTTTATGTGATAGACAAAGTGACACATAATTGTGAAGTGGAAGGAAAATGATAAATGGTTTTAAAAATTTGTTACAAATAAATATGTGAAAAGTGTGGCATGCATTTGTATTCAGCCCCCCTGAGTCATAACTTTGTAGAACCACCTTTCGCTGCAATTACAGTTGCAAGTCTTTTTGGGGATGTCTATACCAGCTTTGCACATCTAGAGAGTGACGTTTTTGCTCATTCTTCTTTGCAAAATAGCTCAAGCTCTGTCAGATTGGATGGAGAGCATCTGAACAGCAATTTTCAAGTCTTGCCACAGATTCTCAATTGGATTTAGGTCTGGACTTTGACTGGGCCATTCTAACACATGAATATGCTTTGATCTAAACCAATGGTCATCAACCCGGTCCTCAGGGCTCACCAACAGGCCAGGTTTGCAAGATAACTGAAATACATCAGAGGTGATACCATTGGCTGCTCAGTGATTGCAGTATTATAGTCTGCATCTCCCCAAAGTAATACATAAAATATGGCTTGTTATGCCCTGTACACACAATCATTATTTTTTTCGAACAGGATAAACTCCGACGGAATTTTCCATCAGAATTCCATTCAAGCTGTCTTGCATACACACTGTCATGCCAAATTCCGGCCATCCAAAATGCGGTGACGTACAACACGTACAACGGCACTATAAAGGGGAGGTTCAAATCCAACGGCGCTACCCTTGGGGCTGCTTTTGCTGATCTCGTGTTACCACGTGTTAGTAAAAGTTTGGTGAGAGACAATTTGCAATTTGCAACTTTTCAATTTTCGTGCTTTTCAGATCGTTTTCTGCTGTTCAGTTGGTGCTTGTGGGTTTGTATCTGTCTTTCAGGGAGTGTAGTCAGGTCGTATCTGTTTTTCAGTGTGTCCTTGTCCGCTTGTTTCTGTTTTTCAGGTCGTTCTTCATAGGACTTTCTGTTCCTCAGTGCGTTCTGTTTAGTTCGTTCTGACCAGCCGACCTTTTTCTAGCCATGTTGCAAGTACGTTCTCATCATAGAGTTTGTGCTGCGTATGGGCTTGGTGTTGGGGTTAATGCTTTGATCCAAGCTCAATTCATGAACAGGGTGAGGAGGAGTTCATGGATGAAGAGTTGGTTGCTCCAGCGTGACCAATTCTGTCATATGCCTCTGCTGCGGGAAATCCAGGAGAATAATCCTGATGACTTCAGGAATTATCTCCAGATGACGGACCCCGTTTTTCACCGTCTGTTGGATTTTCTGTCCCCCTATATCACGAGGCAGTTCACTGTGATGCGACAAGCCATGACTGCCGAGCAGAGGCTAGTCGCCAGGTTGAGACTGGGAGAAGTCTGCAGGACCCAAAGTTCTCAACAGGCATCTCCCCTCAGTCTCTGGGGATCATTATACTAGAGACCTGTTCTGCCATCATCCAAGTCCTGCAGAAGGACTATATTAAGGTAAGTTTTCTCCTTTAACATTACATTCTATGTATTTAATGTTTGCTAATGTATTGTATTTCTTTCATCTTTTTCTAATTACATGATTGTAATATGCTGTGAATGTCCCCTTTGTCCCCATGCATGCTGTAAGCTTTTAATGGTTATTTTTTGGCCTACATGCATATTTCCCTTCACTAACCTCTCCAGCATGCTATCCTGAGCCCATAAACACCCAGCCTAGTCAATTAACGATGCATTTTGTCAGCTCCATTGTAGTGCTTTTCCCTAAACACCCCCTAAAATGTGTACAAATGTTATTGTTTTCATTAAATTCAGGCAGAGTGGCAGATGCTTATTTATGTGGTCCCAAACTCATCTTGAACCCCCCCCCCCCCATAAAATGTGTACAAATCTTTTTGTCCTCATTAAATTCAGGCAGAGTGGCAGAGGCTTTTTTTTGAGGTCCCAAACTCATCTTGAACCCCCCTCCCCTAAAATGTGTGCAAATGTTTTTGTTCTCATTAAATTCATGTAGAGTGGCACAGACTTTTTTATGGGGTGAGGAATCTGATAAGTGGACCTTATATTTTTTACTTTAAATACTCCTTAAAATAAATGTTATACTGATGTTGGCTAAGAATGTTTTTGTATAATCAGGTTTCAATGTTATGTGTAAAAGTACAATTTTTTTTTTCTTGTTTGACTGCACAGTTTACTTCCACACCACAGGAATGGCAGACTGTGGCTTCCCAATTTGCTGAGCGGTGGTACTTCCTCAACTGCGATGGGGCAATAGACGGGAAGCGTGTCTGCATCATGCCACCACAGCATTCGGGGTCGTACTATTATAATTATAAAGGTTTTAATAGTATTGTGTGGATGGCGGTGGTATCGGCACAGTATGAATTTCTGTATGTGGGCGTGGAGAAGAATGGCCGGATGTCCGATGGTGGAGTCTTCGCACGAACAGAGTTTGCCCAACGTCTCCAGACTGGTGGCCTGGCACTGCCACCTGATGAAGATAATGTTGAGGGCCTTCCATCTGTTTTTATCGGTGATGAAGCTTTCGGGCTGGGACCACATCTGATGAGGCCTTTCCCCCTGAGGACCCTCACCCCGGCATGCGCCGTCCGTGTACATATCCCAGTGTGCTTTGCGCCAAAGTACGGCGCAAGGACGTATTGGTTTCGATGTGAACGTAAATTACGTCCATCCCTATTCACAGACGACTTACGCAAACGACGTAAAATTTTAAAATTTTGACGCGGGAATGACGGCCATACTTAACATTACTAGTCCAGCTATTTGATGGAATTACATTTACGACTGAAAACGCCTTACGTAAACGGTGTATCTTTACTGGGACGGGCAAGCGTACGTTCGTGAATAGGCATATCTAGTCATTTACATATTCTATGCCGAACTCAACGGAAGCGCCACCTAGCGGCCAGCCTAAATATTGCACCCTAAGATACGACGGCGCAGGCTGTCGTATCTTAGCTAGGTTTAAGTGTATCTCAGTTTGAGAATACACTTAAACTTAGGACTGATACGCCAGCCTAACTCTCTCTGAATCTAGTTAACTGTGTGCATCTTCAAGATTTGGCTTGGAAAAATACAAGAACATTTAGAAAATTAGTGCACAAAAACTTTAAATGGTGGCATTTTGAATATATTTATATTCTCCCCAACACATCAATCATGTTCTTAATTTGTTGGTCCAAAAAATGTTGTTTCTTCCTAATGATGTCTATTTCCCGACTCAAAACCATGAGGTCCTGGATTAGGATTTGTGCACTTGCACTTGTAAAAAGAGGAGATTGTTCTTCAACAACCAGCACATCACCTAAAAAAAAATACACACCATGTATTATAAATATGCAGGCCTACATATATTACCTGAATCTGTGGTGACAGACACTGACCTGTTGTGGTGACAATTTCGCTTACTTCCTCCACCTCTCCTTCCTCCACATCCTGAGGTTGGGGTTCCCTCTGTTCTTTCCGAGGTGTGGAGTTCCTGGTGTCCTCTGAGTGATGTCCTCCAAGTCTTTGCTCCCCTATGTGAATGAAACAAAGGGTATACTTAGGACTCAAATATTTGAGGCCAGAAATAGGAATATGAAACATTGCTTGGAAGTGGGGTACAATTGTCTATTTTGGCAGAGTTCCAAGCTGAAAACATGATTTTTTCCTTACCAAAGATGGAATACTTACCTTTTGTGGACAAGTTTCACACATGGAGACACGGTCACCCCAAGTATCCACTGGAGCACCTGTGTGGGACACCCTATAAAGGTTGTTCTGGTGTCCCACACTAGTGCTCCAGAGTCCAGATGTGTAAACAGCTGCTGTGTGTCCTCTCCTTTTCACTGAATCTATAGTTTGCATTTCATTCTAGTTACAAACACATCTAGACAACTATTTTATAAACTTAATTTAAATACAAATAGGCATAACCACATGTTTTTTACCTGTATCTGCCCAAAACATCGTATTTTGTGGTCAAACAATGTTTACTACGAACGATTACTTTGGCCACTAACCTGAAAGTTGCCATTTTAAATTGTCCAACCAGTCAATAAAAGCACATGGAGCAACATGCAAGTAATAATAAAAATAATAATAATAATAATAATAATAATAATACGTACCTTTTTGGAGCATTCTCTTGATCCTCCTGTATTGATCCTGCTCCCTCAGTTTAAGGTCTGATCACCGTTTCCTGAGCTGCTGCTTGGATCGGCGTACCCCAAAATTCTGGTGCAGTCTCCTCACAACTTTAGACATGATCTTGGCCTTTCTCAAGATGTCCACCATCTCCACCATCTCTGCAAACGACATATTTGAGGCCTTATATCTCCTCCTGGATTGGGACGTTTCCGGCTCCGGGCTTTCCTCTGGGCTTTCCTTGTCATTACTATAATTATCAGCCACCTGCTGTGTCTCTGCCATGTCATCTCCCACTGTGCGCCGAAAGAGAAAGGGCGGGGGAATATAATCGAAAGAACGTCAGGGGCGAGCGACACGGGCAGAGTTTCACGCATGCGCAGTGTATATAAAGCTAACACACATGTGTCGTAACTATGTTCTGTGTGCAGAGGAAGGAGGACCGGAACGTCCTAAACTAAGGTAAAATTTAAACTTGGGACATCAGTGGCCTATACTGCTTCATGATTGAGGCCTCTATTGGGATAAGATTAGGACAGTTTAGGCTGACCTAGTGTTATCTTGTGTTTTATCTTGCAGCAAATATGCAACACTTTAAAGACCCTCAAATCCTGTCAGCTTTCATTGACAAATACAGGGAAATATATGAGAAATCTATGGGAGCTAAAGCATGATTTGTTTCATAACGTGAGGAGGGCAACGATGCACAAATTGGTCGAATTTGTGCAGACAATGATCCCCGAGGCAGACTTTGACATGGTGAATAATAAAATAAATAACTTGAGGAATATGTATAGGAAGGAGTACATTAAAATCCTCAAATCCTGGAAATCAGGAGTAGCAGCAGACAAAGTGTATCTTCTCAAGCTGTGGTACTACAAAAGACTGTGTTTTCTGGACGACCAACTTGATGCCAGGGAATCACTTTCTAGGCTTCCCTCCACCCTTCCCTCCAGCCTTCCCTCCACCTTTCCCTCATCCCCAGCAGAGGGTGACGAGGAGCAACCTGGCATGGAAGACCCGGATATGAACATCTGGAGCCAGGTGTAGTATTTTTATACACATTTATTGTCCTCGAATTATTGTTGGGAACTAGATGAAAATGAATGATTAATCAAAAAGTAATTTACATATCAATAGACAGTAGTGGCCAAAAATGATTGGGACAAGAATGAAAATTGCTGTGGTCAGAATGAGAGTCTTTTATATTTATTAACATTCAATTTGCAACAGTCATGGGCTGAAAATTGTGTGTGATTGATGAACCAAAAAGTAAAACTATGTCCCTTTTTCATACACAGGATGACATCAGCCAGGACAAGGCTCTAGAATGTGGCAGCCAGGAGGAGGCAGGGGTGAGTGACAGCCAGGAGGTGGCCCGGGCCCAATGGCAGCCAGGAGGTGGCCGGGCCCAATGGCAGCCAAGAGGTTGCTGGGCCCAGTGGCAGCCAGCAGGTGGCCAGGCCCAGTGGCAGCACTCAGTCACAGGTGTCTCCCCTCCGACTTAGATCCAAAAGGCCCAGGAAGGTGAGTCAGATCGAGGAGGAATCCCTGAGACTCATTAGGGAGGCAAGTGAGATGATCAGAGCCCCCCCACACGCTGAAGAGGTCTATGGCTGCTATCTAGCCACTAGACTTGCAAAAGTGGAGGAGGGCCAATGCAACCTCTGTGAAGGAATTTTTTCTCTGGCCCTTCAGAAGGCGGTGAGGGGCCAGCTGACTGAGACCACCCATCTATGTGATCTCGTCCATCCTTCTCCACCTCCTCCTGCCACAAGTCCACCACCAGAACCACAGCCTGCAGGGAGGCGTGCAGGGAGGCATGGAGGGAACGCTTCAGGGAGCCGTGGAGGGAAGACAAGAAAGTGATTGCTTGGCTTCAGTCTGGTCTGACAGAAGATGCAGTCTGTTGTAGTACCACAGCCTGGGGACATGTATGTCTTCTGCTGCTCCTGATTTCTGGGATTTGTGGACCAGGTTGTGCTCCCAATTATATGGACTCCTCAAGTTAGATATTTTATTTTCCACACAATTGATGTCTGCCTTTTGGGGTCCAAAGTCTTGGCAAATTCGACCAATTTCTCCATCGTTGCCTTCCTCTTTATTTTTTTACCAGAATAAATGGATATTTGATTTACTTTAAATACTTGCCTATGTGTTTTTCTTAAAAAAAGGACAGTTTATTTGTGAGTAGGCAGGTACATTTCATAAATACAATGTCAAATTAACAAGGGACACCAAACAACCTCCTTGAGGTAAAAAAAAAAAAACAAGATAATAATGTTGTGGTAACTTGACCATAAAATAAAAATGGAGATCACAAGAAAATACTAAAACACAAAAAAATAAAATAGGAGATCTTGATTCAAATCACCAATAAAAAAAAATATTTTGGACATCTGGCTTTGAAATCAAATACGAATATTCATGAGATCCCAAGAAATAATAAAGAAATACATTTTTCAGAACTGTGTGTGAATATCAGCAGCAAAAAAACGTCATTATTCTAGCATTAGAAAGAAGAAAAGAATGCACTACATTAAACACTGCAATAATTTGCAGCATGACGAATGTGCTATCTTACGAACGCTAGTTTTACCAGTCCGAGCGCTCCCATCTCCTAATTTATTCTGAGCATGCGTGTTTTTTTCTCCGTCGGAGTTGCACACAGTCGAACGGAATTTCCGATTGGATTTTCTTCCATTGGAAAAAAATAGAACATGTTCTCTTTCTAAACTCCGACGGAAAAAAGTCAGATGGGGCACATACGCGGTTGGGACTTTTTCCATCGGAAATTTTGATCGTGTGTACGAGGCTTTAGTGGGGGACAAGGTTGATGACCACTGATCTAAACCATTCCATTGTAGCTATGGCTGTATATTTATGGTCATTGTCCTGATGGAAGGTGAACCTCTGCCCTAGTTTCTGAACGAAAATTTGTAAAACTCAAACATTTGAAAAGCCAAAATAATAACTAACTAAATTACGTTCCATTAATTTAGATGCTGCATTCGTTATTTTGGATACTTCATAACTTCGGATAATATTCGTTAAGTTCATAAACAGCCACATTTAAAAGGAAATTACAATACCTTGTTAGTTATTATTTCGGATTTTCGAATTTCAGAACTTTTGAATTTCAGAATTTTTGAATTCTCACATTTTCCAATTTACGAATACTGTATGTATAACATAACGAATTAAAAATTTTCTGACGTTACGAATTTATTTGAAATAACAAATTTCGATTATAACGAATGACCCGAAATACAAAAAAACAAAAACGAATGACATGAAAACGAACAAAGGGGGGAATTGGTGGGACTTTGAATGAAGCACACTACTGAAATAAAATGCAATCATGTTTATTGATTCCTGGTAAACAATCATGTAATGATAGTAATGACATTGTGTGCTTCATTCAAAGTCCCACCAATTCCCTCCTTTGTTCCAATATACTAGGGATGGAGGCACATGAATCTATCCTCATATAAAGTCCCATTTTTGTTTTCCCCTGTCTTATGCATTTCTTTCAACAATGGCTTTCTTTTTGCCACTCTTCCATAAAGGTCAGATTTGTGGAGTGCAGGACTAATAGTTGTCCTGTGGACAGAGTCTCCCACCTGAGCTGTGGATCTCTTCAGCTCCTCCAAAGTTACCACGGGCCTCTTGACTGCTCCTCTGAATAATGCTCTCCTTGCCCAGCCTGTCAGTTTAGTTGGACGGCCATTTCTTGTTAGGTTTGCAGTTGTGCCATACTCTATTTTCAAATGATGAATTGAACAGTGCTCCACACAGGATAATTTTTTATAACCTAACCCTACTTTAAACTTCTCCACAACTGTATCCCTGACCTGTCTGGTGTGTTCGTTGACCTTCATGATGCTGTTTGTTCACTGAGGTTCTCTAACAAACTTCTGAGGGTTTCATAGAACAGAGATTAAATTACACACAGATGGACACGATTTACTAATTAGGTGACTTCTGAAGGCAATTGGTTCCACTAGATTTTAGTTAGGGATATAAGAGTAAAGGGGGCTGAATAGAAATGCACGACATACTTTTTAGATATTTATTTGTAAAAAAAACTTGAAAACCATTCATCATTTTCCTTACATTTCACAATTATGTGCCACTTTGTGTTGGTCTATCACATAAAATCACATTAAAATACATTTACATTTTTCATTGTAACATGACAAAATTTGAATGAATGAATGGATGAATGAATACTTTTTCAAGGCACTGTATATTGCAGTTAATTAACTTAACTATAACTTCTATAAAAACTCCCATGACCAATTGTAATTGTTCCTCATAACTGATTAGATATGTGCACAACAAAAAAATTCGTATATTTTTTTGTTCCATTTCATCTCCTTCTGTAGATTCGTAAAGATTCGTAATTTCGTAAGACTCAAGTTTTCCTATTCGGACCCGTTCGTATTTCGTAAGACGCAAGTTTTCCTATTCGGACCCGTTCGTATTTTCGTAACAGTTTTATTTTCGTTTATACTGAATGATTCGTAATTCTGTCTAATTTATTTTCGTTGATTCGAAATTCGTAATTTTGTTAGATAATAATTTTCGTTTAATGGATTCGTAATTTTGTACTTTCGGAAATACATAGCAACACGCGGCTAATCCATATTAAGATATACTTTCTCTTAAGCCCCGTACACACGGTCTGACTTTTTGCCAACAAACGTCAAAATGAGCGTTTTCCAAAAAACCTGACCGTGAGTACGCTCTATGAGACAAACTTTTTCGGTTTCAAAAGTCTGGCCAACTCCGTTCAGACAAAAATCCACGGAAAAGTTTGTTTGAAGTCCGATCGTGTGTACGAGGCTTTACACTGTACAATGTGACTTAGCACAAAAGAGATAAGCTGATTGGCTAAGATATTAAGTAAGATACTCACTATGGGACTTCCCCTTTAAAATACTGGTCTCCCTGAGAGATCGTCTCATTCAATATAAGATTGTCCATAGAGCATATCTCACTCCCGCCCGGGTGCACCGGATGAGGTCTTCCCTCTCCCCGGAGTGCTGGCGCTGTGACCATGCTCAAGGGGACTACATTCATATTTTCTGGTCCTGTCCGGTCATAACAGTCTTTTGGTCACAAATCGTTCTGGAGGTAAATGAATTGTTAAGTATCTCTATTGTTCCATCCCCAAGAATATGCCTGCTGGGGCTGGTGGAGGACCTGGTGCCCAGGGTGGCTGAGAGAACCCTGTTGGGTCTCTTGCTGTTCTATGCCAGGAAGTCCATTGTCCTTTGCTGGAAGCGTAGGGCCCCTTCTCAATGAATCTATGGAAAACACTGGTTAATAATGTGATTCCTTTATACAGAGATACCTATGTACATAGAGGCTGTCCGGAAAAATATGACAGAGTCTGGTCTAAATGGTTGGCTGAGCCCTCCACTGCGGAAGCAGATTAGGTGGCTCCTATGATTTCTGATAGCGCTGCTTGTGGTCTTGCTGAGCCGTCCCCTGTTGGCATAGGGACTTAGGTGACCCTATCCACTATCATCCTGCCCCTAGAGCATGAGCTGGACCGCCTTATTAATGTTAGTTTGTTGTGGTAGTCGCTAATTCTCTAACATGTCTTGGTTCTGTACTGCTACCTTGTGACCCCTGTGCGGGTCCTTGCTGGGTTTTAAGCCAGATGTTGGCTGTGCTATTGTACGTTTTGTATGTCTTTGTGTTGTTGCAATTAAAATAAAAAAGATAAAAAAAAAAAAAAAAAAGATACATCACTCACTAACTACAGTGCCCAGTGCCCAGTGCCCATTTGAAAGAACGATACAAGTACACAAATTTACAAACAGACAAAGAAACGGATTTACAAAACACTCAAATGAAAATACGAACATACGAATTAAAATACGAACAGACAAAGGATGTAAAATACGGAATACAAATTGTTCGTTATAGATGTCATTTTCGTTCTTTTGCTTTTCGGTGTTTCGTATTTTAGTAAGATTGTCCAATCATACGTTCGTATTTTCGCTTGTTCGTTATTTTGCTTATTCGTAATTCCGTAATTTTCGTATTTTGGTTCTTTCAGCTTTCTGGATGTTCGAATTGATCTGAATGTACGAATACTAACAAATTCGTACAAAAATCCATTTGTTACGAACGGGAATGCACATGTCTATAACTGATGTCCTCCTTTGTTGCCCTTCTCTGGATTCAAGCACATTCTTCCTGACTATATTTTTCAAAATGAAACCTCATTTACCATATAGCTGCCCACCCCTCAATTCTAAGTAGGTCTTCTTGTGATGTTTATATATCCTGTTGTGAAGTTATTGCCCTACTTACAGTGGCGGTGCGTGTATAGAGGGCGCTGGAGCGCCGCCCCCTCTGGCTCACTGATCACAATATACATAGATTCATGCATTGCATTGCATGAATCTATGTATTGCCGCCGAATATTCAGATGGCCGGCCCCCTGGTGAGCGCCGGCCATCTCAATAAAGGCGGCTGTGGAACGGGGGGTGCGTTCCTTGGATAAGAGTGACAGGCGTCTCAGCCAATCAGGTTCACCGGTTCTGGTTCCCGGTAACCTGATTGGCTGAAGCGTCACCGAGGGCGGGAGAAGACATTGAGGGATGGTAGTAGCATGGCTGACCCCAGAAAGGTAAGTGCCAGGCGGGTGGGGGGCATTTTACAGGTCACAGTGGCAGCCAGTATTTTACTGGGCACAGTGGCGACAATTGCGGGGCACAGTGGCTACAATTGCTGGGCACAGTGGTAACAATTGCTGGGCACAGTGGTAAGAAGTGATGGCACAGTGGTAACAATTGATGGGCACAGTGGTAACAATTGATGGCACAGTGGTTGTGTTTGACATGGCACAGTGGTGACAATTGATGGCACAGTGGTGACAATTGATGGCATGGCATAGTGGTGACAATTGCTGGGCACAGTGGTGACAGTGGATGACACAGTGGTGACAATGGATGGCACCGTGGTGACAATTGATGGCACAGTGGTGACAATTGATGGGCACAGTGGTGACGATTGATGACACAGTGGTGACGATTGATGGCACAGTGGTGACAATTGATGGCACAGTGGCTGCGTTTGATGGCATGGCACAGTGGTGACAATTGATGGCACAGTGGTAACAATTGATGGCACATTGGTGACAATTGATGGCACAGTGGTGACAATTGATGGGCACAGTGGCGATAAATGATGGCACAGTGGCTGCGTTTGATGGCATGGCACAGTGGCTGGATTTGATGGGAACAGTATCTGCATTTGATGGGCACAATGGCTGCATTTTGATGGGGACAGTGGTTGCAATTGATGGGCACAGTAGCTACGTTTGATGGGCACAGTGAGGCTGCAATTGTTTTATTTTTTCATTTGTTTGCGCCCCCCCCAAAAAAAATTTGGAGCACCAGCCGCCACTGCCTACTTTTTATCATCAACCAACACTGAAATTGAACTACTTATTCCAACCTCATTATCATTAAAAAACAAGTTAAACAGAATTGGTCGAAGGACAGAACCATGGGGTATTCCGCTCAGAAAATATGCCATTAAAGTGGATGAAAACCCACTCTCATCCTTTCTAAATTACTGCCAGAGTGCTGATTTATAAGGATATAGATGCCTCCTGCATGTATCCTTACCTGTCAAATGTCTCCCCTCTGTATGTTATAAGAACTGAAAAACTGCAGATTTTGTGGGTGGGTCTGTTGTCTGGAGCTCTGTAGGTGGAGCCGTGATGTCAGTAGACTCCCCGCCCTCCTCTACACTCCCCTTGTCAACATGCATTTTTTCCTGTGTATTCCTTACACTGAATTCTGCTATGATCACTAACATCCAGTCAAAATCCCAAAAAGTAACCACATGACTTCAGAAAAGGAGTGGGGGTGGGAATTAAAAAATAATGCCTGTCTCTAGGCTAGTGCATGAGATATGTAAATAACCTGTCATTCACAGCAAGGGGGCGGAACAGACTAATGTTTTTCTCTGTAAGTCCATTTTATTTCACTGAACAATAAAAGAGGATTGCTCAGAGCTGGATTAACACTGTGTGGCAAGACTGGGCACAGATGATAGGAAATCTTGTACTCTACATTGTGACATCAAAAAATAAAAATAAAATTTTCGGGTTTACATCCACTTTAATTACCACCCTCTGAATGCGTTCCTACAACCAGTTTTTTTAATCTAGGTACATACAATATAAGTGTGCCTCTAATGCACATGCTTTGCAGAACACCCCAGTGCATAGTAGTGCACTGCTGTAGGTTTATGTGCAGCATGCACTGCATCAGAAAAAATGCAGTGTGTCTGATTTTTTTGATCCATTTTGGTGCATTGCTAGGTCAATTAAATGAATGGACTAACTTAGCATAGTGCACATTAACACTAAATTTTGGGCATAAATAGTGAATCTCTGATTTTGGCTGTGATTTGCTATCGATGCCTATAGCACTCAATGCTGCTTGCTTGGTACTGCATACATTTGCCACACATTTGACACACCGTGTGTAAGGATCCTTAAAGCGGGGGTTCACCAAAAAAAAATGTTTTAACATTACATCTAGCATACTAAGCATACTAAGGACATTTACTTTTGGCAGTCCGGAAATAGCCGAGCTGCGAGTCGGCACTATACGGCGCCTGCGCAGTCAGCTCTACACGGCGGGCGCAGGCACCGTTTAGTGCCGACTCGCAGCTCGGCTATTTCTGGAAATCTGGTGACGCGCGTTGTGTGACAGGGGACCTGTTTCACAAGCCGTCAATCACCTACCCGAAGGATAGGAACGCCCAGTCCCGCAGTCATCGGAACCCTGAGGCAGGGATAGGAACGCCCAGTTCCGCAGTCATCAGAACGCGGAAGCCCTGGACAAAATCAGAATATAAAGGTATGTACAGAGAAAAAAAAATGACCTGCCGAAAGTAAATGTCCTTAGTATGCTGGCTCTAACGTTAGAAATTAGTTTTTAGGGTGAACCCCTGCTTTAAATCCTTATTTGCATACAACAACATTTGCCCTCTGCACAAACCACAGATTCACTTTTTAACTGACATAAAGACATAATGGCAAGCAGCCCTGTGTCCAAAATGAGAAAAGATGGTCTGCAACTCCTGGCTTGCTCTTTAAAATCTTCAAAATGTATTGATTCTCTATAAAAGACACAGACAGCAGACCTAAACGCGTTTCAGCCTCACGGCCTTGTTCACTACCAACTTGTGTCCAACCCAGGCAGAGATAGAGAGAGAATGAAACAAAGAGAAAAAGAAAGAGAGAGAGATAGAAAGAAAAAGATAGAAAGAAATATACCTGGAGCCCACCACTTTTTTTTTTATAAATGAGCTGCCTGTTTCCATCATACCACCTTTATGCACTTTAAGCTACAAAAAAAAACTCTTCTTGTAGCCACAGACAATATATTTATATTTTCCAGGGTGCAGGAAACAACTGACTTTTGGTAAGTAAAGCCAGAAAACAAATGCTTTCCTTGATATGGATTATAAGGTATCTCAGTGTGGCAGCTGAAAAGCTCAGCGTTGTGATTATCTATTTTTAATTAGCAACAGTAATGAATGTATGACATATATGAAATCTTGTGATTAGACCTTTCTATTAACAGTCTTGCTGTGCATACTCTGTCACTCATAGATAGCTGTGCTCTGTATAAAGGCAATCTGGTTTAGTGGATGAAACTTAGCTGTGCACACACACACCCTTGTTGGGTCACAAAGCCCTAAGGTGTTCTCGCACATTACAGCAACGCTCACACTTGTTTGCCGCATCCCTTACTGATGCGCACCTATTGTATGTCCCTGTTTAATGGGGCAGCCGAAAAGAAGCTGTCATGTCGTTTCAGCACTCCTGTCTCTTTGCTGATCTGTGCCAAGGTGGGGGAGATAACAATTCACTTATTTGTATATTCACAGAAGGCTGTTGTTGAATCCTCACTATCACCCCTGCCATCACCATTCTGACAATATTAATGATCCACTATAAAGGGTCCTCTCAGCTGTGATGTGTGACAAACATCCACGTTTCAATGGGAGAGCTAGACAGTTAGGGACACTGCAGTGGCATATTCTTACTTCAAGGCCTCTATACATATTGAGAAGAGATCTCTGTGGTTTGAGAGGCTATTTTTGTTATGCACTTTTTTAACAAAAAAAAATTATAAAGAAGCCGAATGCCGGCAGGCGGCAGAAGTATTATGGATAATGGAAGACTTTTGCCTCAGGGCACGGGCCTGCTTTGCCTATTCCAGCATAACTAGAATATTTATAATTCAAATACTTATCTTTAATAATTAAAATACCAAAGAATATTACAGACAAAAGATAGAGTATTTTGTGTACATACATCTAGGCATTGTGCATGGAAAGCCCTCAAGCTGAGATTCCTGGAAATATGTTTAAAGACGGAGACATTGAAAATAAGTATTTCTGAAAATCGAAGAAAACAGAATTGTATATTCACACCCTTGTTTGTGAGAAGGAGGAAATTATATTTTATGCTTTATGATCTAAAGTCTGTAAGATCATAGAAATGCATAAATAAATAGCACAGAAAATGAAACATATTATGACTCTCTTATCTCTGACATTGTCAGTTTTTGTTGAAGTGAGCAGATATGTAAAGTCATACGAACTCTGCATTGTCTCTGAGCTACAATGAAGATGGTAATACATCCCAAGTTACATGTGATCTTGTGTCTACACACAAAGACACAAAAGGAGCCCAGCACTGCTCTTGATGGAAAGGCTGCTTGAAAAGACACAGGCCTCAAAACATGCCCCTCTCCATACTGACTTTGTGACGCTGTCAATTAGAGCCAGGATGACAGTGAATGAAGGCAAAAATGACAGTATTTGTAAATTACAAAGAGAATTTAATTTAGTTAGAGGCTAAATAACCTCATGTGTACTGAAATCATGCAGCTTAATGCTATTCCTCCTTTAGATGAGGAATACTTTGTTTACAAGCTGTTTCCCCAGTGTTCCCTGGAATGCTATTTTTGTGTTTTATTAACAATGTATTCAGCTTCTAGCAGTTAACTTGTCCAATAATTCTCATAGATTGCATTTGTGAACGAAAAACAAACAGCCAGAAGAAAGCTGGTCATATAAAAAACTGCTGTATTCTAGAAGTAAGTGTAGCATCAGTTTAATGAACAATGCAGTGAGCATTTTGTGTAGTTGCTATGTTATAATGCCTGCATCCTGTTAGCTGTGATGCATATCTACACATATCCTCTCAATGCACAGTTTGGAGAGAATAGTGAGGGGTTAGAATCCCAGTCAGATCTTTATTGCTGTCTGTGTTCCGGCTTGGGAGATCTACTCTCTCTTTATTTATCTTGGGACTTAAAGTAATGAAAAAAAAAACATAACAAAAATAGAGGGGGCCTTTTACAGTGGAAACACTTATTCTAGTGACAGCTTTCTAAAGCTAACCATACACTTTAATATTTTTCAGAAAAATCGATTGCCCCATCCACACTAAACAACATGGATAGGGGACTCTCCACTGCTAGCTATAGTATTCAGGCAGCTGCAATTTTTATTTAAAATATACAGCACCCCAGCTGTCTGAACACCCTTACAGTGGGCTGCAGTCACTATTTGGCTTCCAGCTTTAAATATATTTTTCTTTAAATGCAATGTGTCAATGATGGCGCTAGGAGCAGACCTCTGTCCAGTATAGTTATCCTCCTCTTCCTCAGTGCAGGTACTTACTCAGCACAGAAGTATTCCATCCTCTGAGCCTGCTCTGCTAACTGGTCATGAACTGAAAGAGAATTATGTCGCCATGCTGCCTTACCACAGCTCCCAGTAATAGACTGGCTTTGGCAGGAGTACAGGCTGCAGCTGCTAACTACTGGTATGGCTACACAGACTGAGACACAACTGCTGATTTCTCTGAAGTTACAAGTGCCATTACTGCTTGACAGACAGCTCTTACTTTGAAGATGGACCATTTACAGTCTAATATTGGGCCCCTGGACTCCTTTAAAGAACGTATTACTGAGGTGGAACAATGTTTCTCTTCGGTGACAGACTGCCAGAAAGACCATATGGCAGACCTCCATACTCAAAAAATTCAAGTGTGCTATTTGGAATCTTGAGTAGAAGATGCTGGAAATGGGAACTGCCGGAATAATCTGTACATACTGGGTCTCTCAGGCCCCATACACACCATAGAATCTATCCGCAGATAAATCCCATCAAATGGGTTTCTGCGGATAGATCCTATGGTGTGTACACGCCAACGGATATTTATCCGCAGATAAATCTCCCCTGGAATGGATTTCCAGCAGATAAATATTTGTCGACATGCACAGAATATCTATCTGCTGGAATCCATTCCAACGGATGGATCCGCTCGTCTGTACAGACTTACCGGATCCATCCGTCCAAAGGGATTCCCCGCACGCGCCGTAATGAATAGACGCATGCGTGGAATTCCTTATATGACAGCGTCGCGCCCGTCGCCGCGTCATAATAGCGGCGACGGCGCGACACGTCATCGGCAGAGGATTTCAGCGCGGATTTCAATGCGATGGTGTGTACACGCCATCGCATAGAAATCCTCTGAAATCTTAGAGAGGATTTATCCGCGGATACGGTCCGCTGAACCGTATTCGCGGATAAATTCTATCGTGTGTATAGGGCCTCAGAGGGAGCGGAGGGCTCGAACATCACCACCTTTACTGAAAACCTACTCACACAACTTCTCCCAAATGCCAAGTTCTTATGTTCATCGCATACCTACTAAATATTTAGGGAGGTCAAGTGATCAGGGTCCTCCCACCCAAACCTTGTTCTGGTGTGGATGTGTGGGAAACAGCTGCTGCTCGATAGGCCTGAAGCCTAGGGCCTAGCCATGTGCTCGAAGCTGTGCAAAAGGGAGCCTGCTTGTTGCCTGGATGCATAAAGGAAAGGATGGAGATCTGAGATGAAGTATCAGAGGTTACTCTGCCATGGACCGGGGAACCGTAGAGAGCCTGGGAAAGCTTCATGATGGAATCATTTAGATAATTCCTGCCCTACTTCTTGTGAATTATTTTTCGGTTGCTATATGTTGCTTCAAAAGTACAGATTGCGGGATACGGCTTAACCAATTGCCCACTGGGCACTTAAACCCCCTTCCTAACCAGACCAATTTTCAGCTTTCAGTGCTCTCACAATTTGAATGACAATTACTCAGTCATGTAACACTATACCCATATGAAATTGTTTTCCCTTTTCCCCCACAAATAGATCTTTCTTTTGGTGGTATTTAATCACCTCTGGGTATAAAAGAAAAAAAGACCAAAAATTCTATAACATTTTGCAAATCTGTAATTTTTCTTCATAAATGTAGCCAAAATGTATACTGCTACATATTTTTGGTAAAAAATAACCCAAATCGGTGTATATTATTTGGTCTTTGTGAAAGGTATAGAGTCCACAAGCTATGGTGCCAATCTCTGAAAATGTATAACACCTGAAGTACTGACAGCCTATCTTATTTCTTGAGACCCTAACATGCCAGGGAAGTACAAATACCCCCCAAATGACCCCTTTTTAGAAAGTAGACATTCCAATATATTTAGTAAGAGGCATGGTAATTTTTTTCCCACAATTCTTTGCAAAATAAAAAAAAAATTTCCCCACAAAATTGTCATATTAGCAGGTTATTTCTCACACACAGCATATACATACCACAAATTACACCCCAAAATACATTCTGCTATTACTCCCAAGTATGGCGATACCACATGTGTGAGACTTTGACACAACCTTGCCACATACAGAGGCCCAACATGCAGGAAGCACCATCAGGTGTTCTAGGAGCATAAATTACACATCTAATTTGACTACCTATTACACTTTTGTGAGACACTGATGTAGTGGAATTAATGAGCACTGATGTGGCATGGATATGGCACAGATAAGCCCTGATGTGGCATGGATGAGCACTAATGTGGCATGGATGAGCACTGATGTGGCATGGATATGGCACAGATAAGCACTGATGTGGCATGGATGAGCACTAATGTGGCATGGATGAGCACTGATGTGGCATGGATGGTGCACGGATGATCACTGATGTTGCACGGATGATCACTGGTGTGGCATGTATCAGCACTGATGTGGACTGGATGAGGCATGGATAAGCACAAATGTGGAATGGATGAGCACTGATGTGGGATGGATGAGCATGAATGAGCCATGAATAAGGCATGAATGAGCCATGGATGGGCACGAATGAGCCATGGATGGGCACAAATGGGCCATGGGTGGGCACAGGTGAGCAATGGATGAGCCATGGATGGGCACAGTTGAGCCATAGATGCATGGGCATGGATGAACCATGGATGGGCACAGATGAGCCATGGATGAACATGGATTGCAATGGATGTGCATGGCTGGGCATGGTGGGCATGAATGAGCATGGATGAGCATGGCTGGACATGGATGAGCATGGATGGGCATGGCTGTTTATGGATGAGTATCGTTGTGCATGGATGAGCATGGCTGGGCATTAATGAGCATGGCTGGGCATTGATGAGCATGGCTGAGCATGGCTGGACATGAATAAGCATGGCTGGGCATGAATGGGCATGTATGAGCATGGCTGGGCATGGATGGGCATGGCTGGGCATAGATGGGCATGGATTAGAATGGCTAGGCATGGATAAGCATGGATGAGCATGGCTGGGCATTAATGAGCATGGCAGGGGGCATGGATGAGCATGGATGAAGCATGGATGGGCAGGAATGGGCAGAGATCAGCGGTGTGGGCACTTCTGATCCAGCCCACAGCGCTGCTGCACCCAGCTCCTTCCTCTCCCCGCACACTGAACCGACCGGTGCAAAAAGAGGGGAGAAGCTGAACAGGACATGCTTCGGTCTGTTGACAACTGATCGCTCCGTCATTGGAGTGCAATTGCCAGGATCGCATCACATGGGTGTCCTGCACTATTTTGGTGTGAATGCAATGTAATTTCAGCCATACAATAAATCGCACCACACAGACATCACATGTGATGTGCACAGGAAAGCGGTGTGATTTCTGTGCGAATTACATGCAGTGTTTTCCATTCATCAGTATGAACCTAGTTTTAAAGTATAACTAAAGGACAAACTTTTTGTTTTGTTTTGGAGTGGAAGTGGATTAGAACACTTGTCAGATTTGTAATGCTATCTTTGCCCTCATTAGGGAGATTCACCCTCTCTGTTTGTCTTGTTTACCATTATTATTAAAAATGAAAAAAAAAAAAAAAAAAAACATTTTGGGTTATCCCCAGAAAAGTATTAGAGGGAACATCTTACAATAAGAGCACAGATGGCAACATTCTTTTACAGGGGTTATAACCCTCCCTTATTCTATCTAAAATGAGAAAACACTTTTGCTTATAATTCTTCTTAAAGGCAAATAGACTGTGCAATTTGCAAGTTGCTCTAGAGCTTAGTACATGGGGGGATGCTTCACTTTACAAAGAATACCCAGACAATCATTGTGTAGCACCCTCTTGTGTGTGCTAGTTGTAGGATAAGTTTTTGTAGTGTAGGTTTTGTTAGTATAGGTAAATTTAGTTTGCTCAGGGCTAAGCCTGAGCTTTAAATCTGGGACAGGGTTCAGTGAGTCAGGGCTGGATGACTCATCCTGACAGCTTCTCTGGTGCCTCCCCCAGGTCTGAAAGGTTGTAGAAACTTCTAGAGCTAGTGGGTGGAGGTTAGCAGTGGCTGCCTGGAATATTTATGAGGGCCTCGGCCAAACCCCAATATAGGGCTGAAGTTCTGGCAAGGTATGATGGACATTTGGAGCACATGCGCCAGGGATGTCACTGGCTGCATGCAGGGTGAATATCTTCTAAGCGGTGCACATCTAGGAAATATCAATTTTGCCTACAGGTATGCCTGTAGGTAAAAATAACAAAGCAGGCTTTACTACCATTTTAGGTGGGAGTCCTCCATTAGAACATGCATATTTTTAATTGCACACTATTTGCATTTATACTTTGCGATTACATTAACACCAAAGTCACTCTTATTTTTGTAATGAATTCTTGTCTTTCTTTATTATTAGTTCAGATTACGGTCTTTGCATAGGAGGAGTGCATTCCTTCTAGTTTAGCAAATATTAAAGCTTGCTCCTCAAAGTCAGTAATAAAGGAACAGTTTCTCACAACATGGCAAAAATGTTAATATGGAATATCTGTTTTCCTAAAATCCATAGATATAACTAGAAAATGCAGTGTAAATTTTAGTTTTGCCAGTGGCAAAATCTGAAAAGATATAATGCAAATAATTTTTGAATCTTAATAGAGATGCAAAAAAAAAAAAAAAGATACTCACGTAATTTGAATTTAAATGCTTGACAAATGATATTGTAGTTATCTTGTGTTTGCAGATAATATTGAAGTCATTAATACATCTCCAGTATATAACTAGGTGTATGCTGTGTTGTCACCCAGTTTCAACCAGCCTCTAGCTAGACTGGTACACTTATGGCCCGTAAAAATGTGTACGATGAACTGTCTGCCGATTTCTGGATCATTAGTACGTTATTTCGACAGCCGATTTCGCTTTTTCGTCAGACAAAATCTGCAGGCTATAAAATTTGTCGGATTTGAACTCCATGTACGATTTTCGTTTTATTAGTATGGCTTTCATAGGAAAAAAATCATAAGAGCAAGACTACGCATGCTCAGGAACAAAGGAATACAAACAAAAATATTCAACACATTACGTTACTTCTGATGTTGTATTCTGTGGTACGAATATTTCCGTATTGGGAGTAACCTCTTCACTTTCGACATGAGACTAGCATGCCACAAAAAATAGACGTTCGGTCGTCCTAAAATCTAAGAATGTGTACGAGGCTTTAGGTGTTATCTTCGTCCCCATTGCTATTCCCCTGCATTGTACATAAAAATCAAACCAAAAAACATAAGGTTTTCAGAATATTTTAATGATATAAGAGGATCTGAATATAGAAACTAATACTGCAAGAGGGTCAAATTCTCTAAATGTAAATATATTGAGAGGAAATTTGGAGCAAATAAAATAGATATGATTGAAATGTATTGACATTTTTTTTAGGGATAGTCTGCATATTGAGAGAGTTTGGAAGTTATTAGTATATTCATAAAATAATGGGTATACTCATAGGGAGGTTAAGTATTTGTGCTTTTTAATATAAGGCCCCATTCACACGAGGCGGACTCCGTTCCTACGGAGTCAGCCTGCTCCCGCCAGCTCAGCGGGACAGCATGTTCGTTTTCATCAGATCCTAACCGATCTGATCCGCATGGACGGATGGGGACGTGTCCCCCATACGTCTGTTTTTAGCGGATCGGATAGGGTCGGATGTCAGCGGACATGTCTCCGCTGACATCCGACGCTCCATAGGGATGCATGGAGCGGCCGTTCAGGTCCGCCGTCAAAACTGACAGGCGGACCCGAGCGGTCCGTCGTGTGAATGAGGCCTAACAATAAAGTAAAGTTGTAGATGGGTATGTGACAAGTAAAACATCCTTTCAAGTTTTAGAAAAAATAGAATCTAAATATGCTTTATTAACCACTTACCTACCGTACTTCATTTATGAACCATGCAGTTGTGGATGCTAATTTTAACAGTGCTGTTTATCATTATATAGTTACATAGTTGGTCTTTTATTAAACTCTCCAGTATCTCTCGACTATAGTAGTTAAACTAACAGGTCTATAGTTACATGGTAAAGACGTTGGTCCCTTTTTAAGTATAGGCACCACATTGCCCTACACCAATCCAGTCATTAACTGGTCCCAAAAAATTTGAAATATGGTTTTGAAATGACAGATCACAATTCTTTTAGGATCCATGGGTGGATGCTATCTGGTCCAGGTGCTTTATCCACCTTTATTTTGTCTAGATATTTCTGGACCATATCACTTTTGAGCCATTGTGGATCATTTGGGGCTGTGTCAATACCATTCACATTATGGACTTTAGCTCCCTTATGCTGCGAGCTGAAGAAAGTTTTTAATACATTTGTTTTCTCTTTGTCTCCAGTCACCCACTCCAGATGTTTTTGTTAAGGGCCTACATGCTCAGACCTGACCTTTTTACTATTAACATATTTAAAGATTTGTTTGTGGTTTGTCCTACTATCTTTTGCAAGGTAAGTGTTTTCATATTTAATTATTGTAGTGAACCCATTACTGGCAGTAAATCAAGTCATTGTTTGACAGCTTAGTTCACAAATACAATATACAGACAAATCACAGTGATAATAGATGTAAATAGTATAGTGTTTACATTTAAGAGCCGATCCTTAGACTTACAATGGAAAAAAATGTTTTATTAGTTCCAACATCAGTGGATATAGCAGGTTCATGGTAGGAGAAGGGCTGGTTGTGGGAATGTCTTTTAACACTTTCAAAAAGGGCTCATTTGGGAGCTTTCTTTACTGTCGTGGCATGTGTTTTATAGCACAAAGTAAGGGAAAGCATTGTTTTCCTTTATTTGGTAAAAAAATAAAAAATCCAGTAATTATTAAATACCATCAAACGAAAGCTCCGTCTATATAGAATTTATTCGGGTACAGTGTTGCATGACCGAGTAATTTTACAGTCAATCTATCACAGCATTGAAAACTGAAACGCGCCCTGGTAATGAAGGGGTATTACCAGCTGGTACTCAAGTGGTTAAAAAGGTCACATAAATCCTTTTGGAAAATAGATGTTAGAATTGTATAAATCTTCTGGTAATACTTAACATCATGTAAGATTCTATAGGCTTCTTTATTTAAAATATGAATACATCCTCCATCATCTGCCTTTTTATGATGATCTCCTATTTTAAGCTTTCCAGGCATTCATATCAGATCTGGAAAGGTTTAAATGATTCGGGGTAGAGTTTAGTGGTGTTGGGAGTTTTAACTTGCTCATGCCTGAAATATAGACGCTCCCTACGTATTTGCATTCACTTACTTTCTTGTAAGGAGGTTGAACTATAATGATTATGATTTAAACACTTTTCAGATCCAGAATTATCATTTAGTTTTAAACAGAATTAAAACAGCCAACAAAAAAAAAAAAAAATCTAAATGAAATAGTTTTCTTCATATTTCTGTCAAAATCTGGACTGGCAGCAATAATGGCAATGAGTTATCTGTTTTAGAAAAGGTTGCACCATCTGATGAAAATAAGTAGCCACCAGAGAGTCGTGTAAGTGAATTTATGGATGGAGATGCAGTATAAACTGATAACTGAAAATCAGAAGTGTGAAAGTGTAGCCCTGCTCATTAAAGAAAAAATGATTAACAAGGAATTAAACATCAAATTATCCTTGCCTCTTCATTAAACAGCCAACTATTTTTTTTTTGAGCAGGAACTCCATTACCTTTTTGTTCTGACTTCAAATAGGAGAGACTGACCTGTTCAATTCAATCTTTGTGACATTCATCATATTTGCATATTTTCTAAGTGTGTCATTATACATGATGCCCTTGTTTGTTGTAATCCTGATACTGACATTAAAGGTTCATTTAAAAACAAATTATTGCAATGGTTTTACACAGAGCAGCCCCAATCCCCCTTTTTTTTGGGGTCCTCCTCTTCAGCCAGGTCCGCCAATAGCAAGCTGCTTGCTTGCTCCCGAGCCCCGCTCTATGCGTGTTTTAAAAAATAAAATAACAAACATGTTATACTTACCTCCTCTGTGCAGCTGCATTTGCACAGAGCAGCCTGGATCCTCCTCTTCTCGGGTCCCTCTTCTGCTCTCCTGGCCCCTCCTCCTATCGAGTGCCACCTCAGGCAGCAGCTCTCTTTGGGGCACCCGAGCCGAGTCAGAGTTTCTTGTATCCATTCAGACACTGAGCCCCAACCTGGCCCTGGCCCCACCCCCTTTATTCCTGATTGTCTGACAGGTTTTGATTGACAGCCATGGGAGCCAAGCGTGCTGCTGCTTAGTCTCAGCCAATCAGGAGGAGTGTCTGGGACAGCTAAAGCATTTGTGGACATTGCTGCAGAGAGAAGAACCTTAGGTAAGTAATTAGGGGGTGCTGGGGAGGCTGCTACACACAGAAGGTTTTTAATCTTAATGCATAGAATGCATTAAGATAAAAAAAAACTTCTGCCTTTACTCCTTTAAGTCAATAGGCAATGTATAGCTGCAAAACAATTGTAACTATTCTAACTGTAATTTAGCTTGGGGTGGGGGAGCTTAGCAAAAGTTGAGACAAAACAGCTGTCCTTTAAGCAGTTTTCCTCTGCTTGGTTCTGCATGTGGCTTCTACTCATGCATTCCTGCCTTATCATGTCTTGCCTTCAGCTTGTCTGGTTCCTAGTCTGCTGTCCTGCATATGGCAACAACTTGGTTTGCCTCCAAAATACTTTTCTGCTTCTAGCCTTCACCTTATGCCAGTATGTTAACTCTGCCTGATTGCTGCCTACCTATACCTTACCTGTTATGAGATCACAATTCTCCTCTGGTAACAGCTTGTGTTTTGCTTTAATATATTTATCTGGCCAACCTCTTATTCCTATCCCTGTTCAGACCCTAGGAGTCACTAAATACCTTAACACTTGCTGGTTCAAAGCAAACTTTAAGGTCTCGTACACACGACCGAACATGTCTGCTGAAACTGGTCCATGGACCAGTTTCAGCGGACATGTTCGATCGTGTGTACGGCCGACCAGACAATTTTCCGGAGCATGCTAAGAAACATGTCCGCTGGAAGCCTGTCTGTCGGACATGTTCGGTCATCTGTACGACTTACCGGACATGTCCGCTCGGCCGAAAGCCCTCGCATGCGTCGAAGTGATTCGACGCATGCGTGGAAGCATTGGCGCGGCCACGTCACCGCGTATCCTGTCCGCGCGAATTTCGGTTTGATGGTGTGTACAACCATCAGACCGAAATCTCCGAGCGGACATGTCTGATGAAAACGGTCCACGAGGCCTAACTGGGATCTGTGTTTGGTTAACTGAGTTAAAAGGGAATATGTGCTTTGTTTATACATGGCAAAGCAACAGGTTAATTTTAATGTTGAGCCCTGAAGCTGCTTATACCTGCTATCCTTCTTCCCCCATGATTTTGTTCACAATAGTAGTTATTGAATAGTATGGGAGAGCATATGAATTAATCCCCTTCTTTCCGCAACAAGGCTCTGATGTGTGGTGATTGGCATCTCAGGCAATCAGTACTATCGCATAGGGAGAAAGTCCCAGCCCTGTGTTAGCAAATTAAATTAGCTTGCTTGCCACTAGATGGCTCTGTTCCCAATATAATCTGGTAATCTGTACGTCGGTCCCTTTAAGCGGGATAGCAGGTGCGTGCGGGCTGCTGCATTGTGGGGGTGCCGATGCTCGTGACCGGCGGTCGTGATGACCGATGGCCGCAAGCGATCGTGGGCACGAGAGGCAGAACAGGGATGTGTGACACAAATAACTGTTCTGTTCTGTGAGGAGAGACAGATCGTGAGTTCCTAATAGTTAGGAACCACGATCTGTCATTTCCTCTAGGTCAGTCCCCTCCCCCACAGTTAGAAACACACCTAGGGAACACAATTAACCCCTTGATCGCTCTCCAAGTGTGTTAACCCCTTCCCTGCCAGTGACATTTTTACAGTATCAGTGCATTTTAATAGCACTGATCGCTGTATAAATGCCAATGGTCCCAAAAATGTGTCAAAAGTGTCCGATGTTTCTGCAATAATGTTACAGTCTCGATAAAAATCGCAGATCGCCGCCATTACTAGTAAAAAATAAAATAATAAAAATGCTATAATCTATCCCCTATTTTGTAGATGCTATAACTTTTGCGCAAACCAATCAATATACGCTTATTGAAATTTTTATTACCAAAAATATGTAGAAGAATACATATCGGCCTAAACTGAGAAAAAAATGCTTTTTAAAAAAAAAAAATGGGCATATTTATTATAGCAAAAAGTACAAAATATTTTTTTAGATCAAAATTGTCACTATATAGCGCAAAAAATTCAAATCGCAGAGATGATCAAATACCACCAAAAGAAAGCTCTGTTTGTGGGAAAAGAAGGACATTAATTTTGTTTGGGTACAGCGTTGCATAACTGCGTAATTGTCAGTTAAAGCGACTCAGTGCCAATTCTTCTGGGGCTGAAGTGGTTAAAGGTAGGCTCAGGCAGAGAAAGGGGTTGATTTACTAAAGGCAAATAGACTGTGCACTTTGCAAAGTGCAGTTGCTCCAGAGCTTAGTAAATGAGGTAAACTTCAACTTGCAAAGAATACCCAATCACTTGCAAGGGAAATAAAAAAAATGCATTCATCTATTTGCATTTAGTAAATACAGTGACTACAGTGACTTGAAAAAGTATTCATACCCCTTGAAGTTTTCCACATTTTGTCATGTTATAAACAAAAAACGAAAATGTATTTTATTGGGATTTTGTGTGGAAGGAAAATGATAAATAATTTTCACAATTTATTACAAATAAATATGTGAAAAGTGTGGCCTGCATTTGTATTCAGCCCCCCTGAGTCAATACTTTGTAGAACCACCTTTCGCTGCAATTACAGCTTCAAGTCTTTTTTCGTATGTTTCTACCAGCTTTGCACATCTAGAGAGTGAAATCTTTTCCTATTCTTCTTTGCTAAATAGAACAACCAAAGAGACAAATTGCCCATGGAACTTTTGGGAGTGGTGCCATGTGAAATGGTACAACAAATAAATAAAAATACAAAATGTATTTCAATTTACATAAAAAACATACACATCCACATTAATTGTGTAGAAAAAAAAACAAAATTGCACCAATGCACATTTTAAATGCCAACGTGGTTAGTAAATCATTGTAAATCATTTGCAGAAACTAATCTCTTTGCATTTTGCGGGACAGCCTTCACTTTATCATGAGACAGCCACAGTTGGTTAATGTGTACACCTGTGGAAAAACCATGTCAGTATGCAAATAAATATTAATTTGTTCAGCATTTCATAAAAATACAATGAACAAAAATTTGAATTGTATTGGACAGTACATCAGTTTCTGTAATAGGATCCAATGATATACACATGGTATGCTCACATGGAAGTTAAATAGGTAAAGATCGAGACCACATGGTAAGTGTTAAGAAATGACATCTAGATCTCAATGCTGTGAAGAACTCCGCAGCAGGGCTTCCCCCGGGGAGCTGAGGGTAGATGGGTGACCAGGAGGTGGAGCACAGAGGCAGGACCCCCCCTGCAGAACCCCAATAAAGGAATAAATTGAACAATGGAACAGTGGGTAAAAAAATTAAAGTGGCCAAAAAGAAAGGAAGATCGGGAAATAGCATGCTGAAAAGCATGTACGAGTGAGTGAATAAAAGTGCTCAGTGTACAAATAAGTATATTCAGGTATTAATAACCTGCAAAGTAGTAATTGTACAAGAAGGGTATGTATAAAATACCAAAGGAGATGTATATCCTGGATATACATGCCACCATAAGAAGTGAAAATTATCCATATCAGGGTGTATGGTAACAAGATAAGTGCTGAATACATAATAAGTAATAGAGTGCCAAGCAGGAAAGACATACCTTGTTAGAAACAGAACAGAGAAAAGTCCAAAGAGCACAACAGCATGGAGAGCTGGGGCACGCACCAAAATGATCAGACAGGGTCTGCAGGTTGAGAGCCCCCCTCTTATACCCGGGACCCTCCCGATATGGGCCAACCACAACCCAGTATCTTTGCATAAAATAGCTTAAGCTCTGTCAGATTGTACGGAGAGCATCTGTGAACAGAAGTTTACAATTTTTGCCACAGATTCTCAATTGGATTTAGGTCTGGACTTTGACTGCACTGTTCTAACACATGGATATGCTTTGCTCTAAACCATTCCATTGTATCTCCCAGTCTCAAGTCTTTTGCAGACTCTAAGATTGTCCTATATTTGTCTCCATCCATCTTCTAATCATCTCTGACCAGCTTCCCTGTCCCTGATGAAAAAAGCATCCCCACAACAAGATGCTGCCACCACCATGTTTCACAGTGGAGATTGTGTTTTCAGGGTGATGTGCATTGTTTCAATTTTGGTCTCATCTGATCAGAGTACTGTCCTTCTCCTCTGAATTCTGGGGAGCAGAGCAAGCGTGGGTTGGTTGCTACGACAGTTCTAGCATGCTACAACAGTTCTTTATTGTATTTACAAATGGATGTAGCTAGCGATCACAGCGGCACTGTGTGGAACCTGTGTCTCAGAGTGGAAACACAAAAGATTCTATCCACTGCGCTATCCACCCTAAATGGGCTCCAGGACTCCTGATCTGCAGGACAAAGGGATTTAGTTGAAATCTCAGGACCATGCAGGCCAGTTGTAAGGTATGGCTTACACTAGCTGGCTATAAAAAAATGTGTTCTTAAAATGCCTGTGCACTGGAACTACTAATTTTAAACTGAATGTGGACTTGGTAGGTGCCCCAGGGATCACAACCAATTTTAAAATATGATATATATAAATTTCAGTAGCAAAAAAACAACATTAAAATAAATTGGAACAAGAAAAGTTGGTCAATGGAAATCTCAAAGGCACCACATCCCATCCCATTCAACAAGACACGGAAATATGCTCTGACAAAGAGCAGGGATTTTTTTAGGTGCTAAAAACCTAAATCACGTCAGACAAAATGTATATATTGTATTTGATGAATTCATATAAATAAATTGTGAAGAAAAAATGTGAAAACAAGACATTTAAGATTCATTAAAAACATTGGATCATATCATCTTGGATATTCACAAACATAATCTATTACAGATGGTAATCAAGATATATCAATCCCGATTGATAGGTTTCTAAGCATATGTGTAATTACAATTACATAGTCCAAAGATAGATACATTTACATAACTTCATAGCATGTCAAAAACACATCAATCAAAAAAAGAACCACAAAAAATATTAAAAAACATAAAGACTGGTGGAGAGCATCTTACCAATTTGATATAGCTGTCTGAACCTCAAACCAAAAAAGGGCAATGTGATGTTAAAGTTTTTGGATCCGATCCGAACTTAGCAAAGGGGACACCCAAAAGAAGGGGCGAAACATTGTAGTGTTGGCCACAGGAGGGGTAATCATGAGAAATAAAACAAAAAAATCACAAACAAATCCATATATATAAGGAATCAATATATATATATTTAAATAAACGTGTGGCTGACACATAAACATTTGGTATCGTAAGGTAAATGCAAAGTGTTAGCAGGGTAAAAGTACCGTTAATGTCATCCTCTAAGTTTGCACAGCAAAAAGAGTCTATAAGTCAGTTTCCCCAGCTCACCCAGGGGGTAATTCCAAACAGGCAATACCTCCAGATGGAATGAAAAACAAAGAACATCAAAGTTGGTCCAATGCAAAAATATTTTCTTAGGAACTTCAAAAACCAATCCGTTATAATGCTCACCTTGCTTTCCAAAACCACCTGCATCAGGTCAGTGCATGCAGCGGCCCCCCTGCTATTTTTTTTCCAGTCCATCTGGGGGTATTGCCTGTGTGGAGTCACCCCCTGGATAGGCTAGGGAAAAATAAAGGAGCAGGATCTTATTTTTTAAGTCATGCTGTATGTGGTGTGGTGCTATTTAATTTTTCCCTTCCTATCTTGTAAAAACCTGGTTGATCCTGCCACTTCCTGCGTCCCTCTGTCTGTGCTGACTATGGTAATCATGGCTGCTGATCCAGACGGTGGTCAGGTTACATGCCTGTGTCATCCCGCTGCTCTGCTCTGACAGACTCTCCCCCTCCCTCCCTCCCTGTCAGCATGAGAGCGTCTCTCCTCCCCGCCCCTCCTGCCACTATTCAGCTGCAATATGCAGCATAAATACATGTACCCCTCCGGTTTAGGCTGCCATCAACAGAATTTTAAATGAAAAGTTTAAATACCTTTTGCCGCATCGTCACTGTGCTGGCCGGCTGATGTCACAGAGGAATCTTGGCCCCACCCAATTCTCTCCATAGATTGGGAAAGAGGGGGATCATGTGACCGCACAGCTGCGATGTTAGAAAAGGTATTTAGCCTTTTCATTTAAAAAAAAAAAAAAAAACACTTACACTATTATTGATGGCAGCATGCACCAGAGAGGATACATGTAAAGTCACATAGTGATTTTACAAACACTTTAGTACACACAGGCTGAATGTTGGGCGACATCGGCCGGTTCAGTAAGAAATAGCCAACATTTGGCGTGTGTGTATGGCAGCCGGTCCAACAGAAGACAGTCTTTTTGTTTTTGTGCTATTTATTTATTTTTATAGATATATTTTCTACATGCTATGAAGTTATGTAATACAGTATATCTATCTGTGGGCTATCTAATTGTAATTACACATTTTTTATACATTTGATCTACTTCAGGTGTGGTAACACATGTATCTTCTGAAGAAGCCTATAAATCGACAAAACATGTCGGAATTGCTATACCACAATTACTATCTGTAATAGATTATGTTTGTGAATATCCAAGATGAAATGACCCAAGGGGCCAGATTCACAGTGAGAGTACGCCGGCGTATCTACTGATACGCCGGCGTACTTTCAAATTTCCCGCATCGTATCTTTAGTTTGAATCCTCAAACCAAGATACAACAGCATCTGGGTTCGATCCGACAGGTGTACGGCTTCGTACGCCTTCGGATCGTAGATGCAATACTTCGGCGTCCGCTGGGTGGAGTTTGCGTCGTTTTCCGCGTCGGGTATGCAAATGAGCTTTTTCCGACAATCCACGAACATACGCGTGGCCGTCGCATTCTCTTACGTCGTCTTTAGTCGGCTTTTTCCGGCGTATAGTTAAAGCTGCTATTTTGCGGCGTATAGATAGACTTGCCATGTTAAGTATGGCCGTTTTTTTTTTTGCGTAAGTCATCCGTGAATAGGGATGGACGTAAGTCACGTCTAAGTTCAAAAGATGACGTTGTTGCGACGTCATTTCGCGCAAAGCACAGCGGGAAATTTTGAAACGGAGCATGCGCAGTTCAATCGGCACGGGGACGCGCTTCATTTAAATGAATCACGCCCCCTAATCGCCGATTTGAATTCCGCCGCCAGAAATACACTACGCCGCCGGAACTTACGGCACAAAATCTTCCTGGATTCGACTTAAAGCCAGGTAAGATACGGCGGCGTAGCGTATCTCTGATACGCTGCGCCGATCCATTTCTATGTGGATCTGGCCCAATGCTTTTAATGAATCTTACATGTCTTTTTTTCAATTTTTTTTGTTCTTCACAATTTTTTTATATGAATTGATCAAATAAAATATATGAATTTTAACTGAGGTTGTGATTTGGGTTATTGCCACCTAAAAAATCCCCGCTGTTTGTCAGAGCACTTTTCCGTGTCTTGTTGAACATTAAAACAATAAGCGTTCTGTCTTAACATTAGTTGGAGGGAGGACTCCCCATATAGATTGTGCACACAGCTGCCGCTATGTCACAGCTAACAATGTAAAACTTATTTAGGGATTTCCACATTCCTTCCTTCAGCCTCTACATGTTTCACGGCAGCTTTCTTCTTCAGGAGGAATTGATGACAAGAACATTAATGATCTAAATATAAATACAGATGGTTATAACAGGGCTCAAAATTTCAAGTCCTGAGCCACTAGCCAGGCCTTAAGAGTTACTCGCCACCAGTTGCCCCACCCCTAAGTCCGCCCCTAAACACGCCCTTGTAAATTATCTCATGAAATTACACTGTTAAATATTTTAAGCAGAATTAAGTTCCAAAAATAAATATTAACAACTTTAACAATAGTAACAAAGCATATCAGTACCCATCTGTACAGCCTCACTGTGCCCGTGAACGCAGCCTCAGTGTGTCCGTCAACGCAGCCTAACAGTGCCCCATCAATGCAGCCTTACAGTGCCCCATCACTTGTAGCCTTACTGTGCCCCATCAAGGGGCACAGAGGCTATGTGTGCTACAGCGAAAAGTGGTCATGGTTAAAGTGGTAAATACAGTTTGAGATGACTTACATATTGTAGACATCATGATATTTGATGTTATGCCGCTTCTAATACCAATGCTAGCCGGAAACAGACAGGCTGGAATTCTGCATTGGGGAGGTGGTGAACAAGGTTGGCAAACCCCCCCAGGACAGGACTGGGAAAGGAAAGGGGAGATATGAGAGAGAGTGAAGAGAAGGAGATAGAGGAAGTAGGAAAAATGGAGAGAGACAGAGAGAACGAGGGGGCGGAGTGGGACAAAAGAAGAGAGGGGGGCTAAAGAGGAGAAAGGTGAAAGAGAAAGGGGGGGGAGTGTTGGGGTTGGTGGGGAGAGAGAGGGGGAAGCTAAACGAGGAAGGGGCAATACGAGGGGGAAAGAAGGTGGATGAGAGAGAGGAAGGAGAATAAAGGAAAAGAGGGAGGTGAAAGAGAGGTATGGGAACAAGAGAGAAAGGGAGGGGGAAAAGGCTGGAGGGAGGTAGAGGGGGCAAAGATAGAGAGAGAGTGAGGCGAGAGAGAGGAGAAAGATTGAGAAGAGGGGAGAAAGAGAAGGGGGGATAAGAGGGGGGGCAAAAGAAAGGATGAGAAAATATATATATGGGGGGGGGGCAATGGAGAGGAGGGAGATAAAGAGGGAGACAAGAGGAGGGTGAGGACTGAGAAAAAGGAGAGATTGTTGGGGGGACCATGGGGTGGGGGGGGGAGAGGACAAAAGGATTGGAGAAAAAAATAGGAGGGGGCTAAAGAGAAGAGATAGGAGGAAGGAAGAGAGGTGGGGAAGGGGGGCGGGGAAGGAGGATGAGAGAAAGATAGATGAAAGAGTAAGAGGGGAAAAATAATGGGGGTAGAGAGCGAGAGAGAGAGAGAGAGAGAGAGAAAAGAGGTAGAGAGAAAAGGGCAGAGAGAGAATGGAGCAAAAGAGGGGAGAGAGGGAAATTGGGGGTGAAAGAGGAGAGAGAGAGAGAGAGAGAGAGAGAGAGAGAGAGAGTGTGTGTGTGGGGGGGGAGCAAGTGGAAAAGGATTGCTCACCAATTATGCCTCCCCATTCAGGCTGCTTCCCCTTTGGTGGCTTAGGCAGCTATACTTTTATTAAATCTCCCGCCCAGCTGCTCGCAGATCCCCTTTCATTGCACACTGCGGGCAATGCAGGGAGTTGGAGTGGGCGGGGTTGGAGTGGATTGAGTTGGACGGGGTTCTCACAAATTTATAGGATATGCAGCGAGCGCTTACAGCCTAACTCCCGAGCAGAGCAACTGTTCTTAGCTAGAGAAAATCTGCTTTAGCTAAGAACTTGCTGGAGCAAATTAAGGAGTCGCCGTGAGTGTTACACAACCCCCCCCCCCCGGCGATTTGCCGGAAAGAATGGCTTGGCACCGTCTGCTTCCGCTGCCTGCATCTTCGATAATGGCAGGCAGAGCAGGCTCAGGGGATAGATGCAAAGTAAAGACTGTCCTGCAGCCAGCGGCACTTTCTCCTCACCTCCTCCTCCAAAGTACACGGGTGCCGCGCAGGCTGTCGGTGGCACGCACTGCTGATAGAGGGAAAGTCCTCTGCCAGGCCCCTTACATCGGTACTGGCTGTACCCCCCTTGATGGCGGCCCTAGCTGTGTGTGTGATACGAGAGGAGAAGAAGAGAGCTGCAGCCACAGATCAAAGCAGGGAGAGGGAAGTCCAGCCGATTTCTGTGTCCTTCGGCTGACAGGTTCCTGACTGATCGCTTTAGCCAGGAAACTGTCAGCCTGGTCCATCCCTGCTTCTCACTCGCCCTGGAACAAATTCCACTCGCAAAATGCGAGCAAACAAGTGAATTTTTGAGGGCTGGTTATAAGATACAGATCATCACAGCAATATAATTCCAAGATAAATTTTACAGCTTAATAACAACATATAAGAACATACAGTCACAAGTATGGTATCATTAATATAATGCCATTCCCGGGCAGATGTCGCTCCCTCAAAACTTGCGACATCTGTGGCATTGTGCTGTGTGATAAAACTGCACATTTTAAAGTGGCCTTTTATTGTGGCCAGCCTAAGGCACACCTGTGCAATAATCTTGCTGTCTAATCAGCATCTTGATATGGCACACTTGTGAGGTGGATAGATTATCTTGGCAAAGGAGAAGTGCTCACTAACACAGATTTAGACAGATTTGTGAACAATATTTCAGAGAAATAGGCCTTTGCGTTTAGCTCATGATAAATAGGGGCAAACACAAAACTGTTACGTTGATACTGGCCTAATAAAACAGCTTGAGGGGGTACATGTTCCTTCTGGCAACCTACTTGTGGCAGTTGATGTCAAGGCTCTTTACTCAAGCATCCCCCACAAGCAGGGCATTGAGATGGTCCGGACCTTCCTCATGGAACAGTCTTAGTGGGCATTTAATGAGTTTATGCTACGGATATTCTATTTTATCCTTACCTAGAACCTTTTCTTGCACTCACTACCTCCAGGTGCAAGGCGTGTACCTGGGGGGGGGGGGGGGGGTGCAAGAGAGAGCTAATGAAAATGTGTTCTCTAATAAATATTTTGCTCCTTACTTAAGCCATGCATTATGTTGCCATTGTTACATTGACGACCATTTGTTGATCATTGTTGATCATTTGGACTGGCTCCATGAAAAAATTAAGCATCTTTATGCAGGTCCTGAGTGACAATCCATTTAAATTTAAAAGTGACTGTGAACTATAGCCAAATTTCTCGATGTAGAGATTTTTGTATAAGGGATGGATGTTTAGGTACTACATTATATTATAAACCAATTGCAGGTGATACATTACTCCACATCCTCAGTGCACACCCAACATCATTAGTCAAGAGCATTCCATATGCTCAATATATATGCATTAAATGCAATTATACTAATCAGGAGGATTTTGTCACCCAGGCAGCTTTCCTGAGGCAACGGTTACTTGCCAGAGGTATAGTAAATAGATATTAAAAAAAGCCTACAATTGAGCCTTTTTGCTGTCCCTGGACCTCATTGTTGTGTAATGCCCCGTACACACCATCACTTTATGTGATGAAAAAAAACGACACTTTCTGTGAAGTAAAAAATGACGTTTTTGAAACTTCAATTTTCAAAGACGAAGTTGCCTACACACCATCGTTTTCTCACAATGATCTTGCAAAGTGAGGTTACGTTCCACCACGTTTTACCATTGAAGCTTGCTTCTGGGCATGCGTGGATGAAAAAACGTCTTAGAAAACGACGTTTTTTGCTACACACGGTCAATTTCTGTGAAGTAAAAAGTGCACTTTTGAAAAACGACACATAAAATTGAAGCATGCTTCAACTTTTTTTGGTCGTTTTTTACAAGACATAAAACGACGTTTTCCCACACACACGGTCAATTAAAGTGACGTTTTTAAAAACGTCATTTTTTTTCATCACATAAAGTGATGGTGTGTACGCGGGATAAGACCAAAATTATGGAACAATCTACGATTGACAAATTGTGTACTAAATGTTCTACACAGCATTCAGACGTGCGTACTATATAGTTATATAGTTAGTCAGGTTGAAAAAAGACAAAAGTCCATCTAGTTCAACCATAAAGATAAATAAACTAAAAAAAATCATACGATCGATATACCCAATTCTATACCCACAGTTGATCCAGAGGAAGGCGAAAAACCCCAGCAGGGCATGATCTAATTTGCTACAGCAGGGGAAAAAAATCCTTCCTGATCCCCCGGGAGGCAATCAGATTTTCCCTGGATCAACTTTACCTATAAATGTCAGTACCCAGTTATATTATGTACATTTAGGAAAGTATCCAGGCCTTTTTTAAAGCAATCTACTGAGCTGGCCAGAACCACCTCTGGAGGGAATCTATTACACATTTTCAGGCCCCGTACACACGACCAGTTTCCTCGGCAGAATTCAGCTTCCGACCGAGTTTCTGGCTGAATTCTGCTGAGAAACCCGGTCGTGCGTACAATTTCGGCCGAGGAAGCCGACGAGGAGCTCGGCGAGGAAATAGAGAACATGTTCTCTATTTCCTCGTTGTTCTATGGGAGCTCTCGTCCCGCCGAGCTCCTCGGCGGCTTCAGTGCTGAACTGGCCGAGGAACTCGATGTGTTTGGCACGTCGAGTTCCTCGGCCGTGTGTACGAGGCTTCACAGTTCATACTGTAAAGAAACCTTTCCGTATTTGGAGATAAAATCTATTTTCCTCTAGACGTAAAGAGTGCCCCCTTGTCCTCTGTGTTGACCGTAAAGTGAATAACTCAACACCAGGCTCACTATATGGACCCCTTATATATTTGTACATGTTGATCATATACCCCCTAATCTCCTCTTCTCAAGAGTGAATAAGTTCAGTTCCTCCTTATTAGTTTGTCATTTATTAATGTTGTCTTTTTTTATCTAAGGATTGTGTCCTTTCTAAATGAGTTAGCGATATACCTGAAATAGTATTCTGGGGTGCAACATCATTATGTGAAAAAAAAACACAAGCAGGGAGTGGAGTTAAGAGAATCAAGGTACAGTGGAACCTTGGATTACGAGCATAATCCATTCCAGGAGAATGCTCTTAATCCAAAGTACTCAAATATCAAAGCGAGTTTCCCAATTGAAGTCAATGGAAACGAAAATAATTTGTTCCGCATTGACTTTAATGGCATGCAATACCGCATGCGGCCAGAGGTGGGGGGTGCCAGAGAGCCTCGGAAACAGCCGGAAAGGACCGAGGACAGCTCGGCTGACATCGGCAAACCTTGGAAAGGTCCAGGAATGGAGTATTTCCGTGTCTTTCCAAGCATTTCCGATAAGCTGGGATCGGCGCCGTTCGGCTCTGTTCGGCTCTGGGGCCCCCACCTCAGGCCAACTGCACACCGCTTTGGCCTGAATCCTGCTGGTTTTGCGAGACAACACTCACAAACCGAGTTAACAGTTTTAAAAACACAGTGCTCATATTGCGAAACGCTCGTTAATTGCGTTACTCGCAATACAAGGTTCCACTGTACTGTGTTAACAATTATTAACCACTTAAGGACTGCCTCCTGCACATATACGTCAGCAGAATGGCACGACTGGGCACAAGCACGTACCTGTACGTCCTCTTTAAGTGTCGAGCCGTGGGTCGCGGCGTGACCGCGGACCCGATCGCCGCCGGAGTCCCGCGATTGGTCACACCTTCCCCGTTCTTCACTGTGGCACTGTCATTGATCGTCTGTTCCCTGATATAGGGAAAAACGATCAATGACGTCACAAGTCCAGCCCCGCCCCCCTACAGTTAGAAACACATATGAGGTCACACTTAACCCCTTCAGTGCTCCCCTAGTGGTTAACTCCCAAACTGCAATTGTCATTTTCACAGTAAACAATGCATTTTTATAGCATTTTTTGCTGTGAAAATGACAATGGTCCCAAAAATGTGTCAAAATTGTCCGATGTGTCCCCAATAATGTCGCAGTCACGAAAAAAAATCGCTGATTGCCGCCATTAGTAGTAAAAAAAAAAATATTAATAAAAATGCAATAAAACTATCTCCTATTTTGTAAACGCTATAAATTTTGAGCAAATCAATCAATAAATGCTTACTGAGTAACTGAGTAAAAAATATTTTTTTTATATCTTTTTTGGGGTTATTAGTTATAGCAAAAAGTAAAAAATATTGTTCAAATACCACCAAAAGAAAGCTCTATTTGTGGGGAAAAAAGGATGCCAATTTTGTTTGGGAGCCACGTCGCACGACCGCGCAATTGTCAGTTAAAGCGACGCAGTGCCGAATCGCAAAAACTGGCCAGGTCCTTTAACCACTTAAGACCTGGAACATTACGTAGGTAATGTATAGCACGCTTACATGTTAAAACCACTTAGTCCAGCCAGGGATGGATCATCACACAGCATGGAAGCATAAGAACAGGGCCGATCATGCAGCAGCCAGAGATGGATCATCACACAGCATGGGTTTATAAGAACAGGGCCAGTCATGCAGAAATAATATATACAGCAGTGCCGAAACAAGAGCAGAAGAGCGGGCAGACCGACAGCATCTACAGCCACAAGTAGGAGTGGCTAGCTGTCATAATAGCATGGTGTTGTTGCATCTGGTCGGGCAGCTACGGCTTTCAGGGGTCCTTTTGTCAAGCCTTTGGGAAAAAAATTGGATGAGGGATTGTTTATTTTTATGGATTAGTACATGGGATCGCAGGCCACAAACCCCAAAGCCATACCCAAACCCCCCCCCCCCCTCACGAACCACACAAAAAGAAAAAAAAACATACCGGTATCTACCACCATATGGCTTAAATAATGGCCGTGGCACTTTATTGGTATAATACTGAATATAACCATTTTATCTTTAATTTTAAATTCACGTAACCACCAAATACTAATAACTTGTAATACACAAATTTTTCCCTGCTCAGTCTCAGGACTCGAGCAGCTGATATCACTTGTAAACTGTAAAGTCCCCCCCTGATCCTGGGGTGACAAACCACATAATGTGCCAACAACTGGGAGGGGGGCTGGGGGAGCAAAGTCCAGTACCCAGCCAGCAGCCAGAAGCAGCGTTCTCTGCAGCCTTAAATAGGGTCCAGATGAGTTCCAGAACCTTCCACTGGTCACCTGCTTCACCAGGGCCAGCCAGGAATCAACTTTGTCCAGGTACCTGTAAAAACTTAAAGGGGCAGCGCTCCAATATATAACATATGAGTAAATGCACACACAATTTTTTTTTTTACTTATTCCTCGGGAGATGAATGCAATATGGGAAGGGGTGTGGCTGCGAAACCCATGTGCATGGGCACAAATAAATTGCGCCCTGTTGTGCCATGGTTTGGCTTTCTCTTATAGACTGGACTTTTTTTGAAGACAGACTATCTGCATTCTGGTTCTTAAATTGTTTGCATCAGTGGTTACTAATTGCCGCTTATAGCATAACCTCAGGGCTCACATCTTTAGTATAATTTCTGGGTAAGTAAAAAGTTTGGAAGATCTATGGGTATGGCTGGGTTGGTGCAATTTATAGTTCCACTTATCAGTGGCGTTATAACAATGACAACTCACTTGTGACGGCTATACATGTTTTTAGTAAGTTGTAAAATTAATTTGAAGCAGGTTGCCACCAAACAGGTAGAGACAAAAGGAAGGATTGTGGAGCTCACTAACCAAGTTTTACATTGGTATCTGTGATATAGGGTCAGCTGTGTGCACAATCTTTACTAGGCGTGCTCTCCTCCAACTAATGTTCGGACAAAATGCTTATAGTTTTAATGTTGTTGTTTTTTTATTACTGAAATTCAATAAAGATATTATATTTTTTAATTTAATGTGATCCTTGGGGTACCTACAAAGTCAATATTCAGTTTACAATTCTTTCTCTTGTTCAATGGGATTTGGCCCATGGGATTTTTACACAAATGTCCTTATACCTGGACATACAGTTACACAATTATTTAGGAAATTATCTAATAGATGAGCATAGGTTACTTATGCAAAAAAATTAATTGGCTAAAGAACCATCTTAAAAGGGCTTCTTGCTATTAGGTTTTATAATGGTCCATCCTCACTGCACTTCACTTTTTGTCCTTCTCTTTGCTTTGAGATGTTCATTATTCAGGTGATGACAGCATTTAAATAAACATTTCTGCAACAGCCAAGCATATGCTGCATCTGAGACATTCCCTGTGTGTATTTGTTTCCTGCTCGCATGGTCTACTAATCGACTCCCTCCCTCTCTGACCAATTCCCTTCTTTCCTGTCCTCAGCTTTACTTCTAGTGAATAAATTAGGAGAAATGTGTACAGTACTAATAAGGAACAGCAAAAAAAAAAAAAAAAAATTAAAGCCCATTGTTAGGGACCCACCCTATAGAGTTTAATTTGTTTTATTTTTCCCAGCCATACTAAACTAAATAGAAAATGAAAACTTCCTAGTTGAAGTTTTTAGAGCATCCCGTTTCACTTTTACTTACTATAAAAATAAGAAAAATTAAAATAAAATGCTCTGAACCAGTAACCTACAGACAGTTATCTTTTAAAACCAAGGCCCATCTGAATTTTTTTGCTCCGGCAAGAGTGGGAAAGGATAAGAACCCACTGTCATATTTTTATTTAAAATTGTATTCAGGAGAGAACAGACACAAACAGCTATTAAACACATTAAGAGAAGTGTTATAGCCTCTGACAGCTTTTTATTGATGTCATTGTTCATGTTGGAAGATTTCTTCATTATTGCTGCAACGATGACTCTTTGGCTCGGAGGGTATGACAGGGTTTCACCAGACAAGAAGTGAAGGGAAATTTGCCTAGTAATGACACAGAATTAGAAAGATTCTACTCCCTACTTGATCTAGAATATAAAAAAAAAAAACATTTTAGCTGATGTTGTGCTTTAAACATCTAACACATTAGCTTATACCTAAACTTAAGTTGCATATTGGGGAGGGAAGGGGATTTGTAAAGTTTGTTCTACAGAACTTTGTTACATGAAGCAAACTACAAATATACTGTAAACTCTAATCAATATACTCAAGACTGTGATCAGGCCATTTACTAGCCTGCTCACTTTTGTACAGAACATCCTCTACAAGCACATAGATTTTTTTGGAATACTGCACATGCTCCAGTTTGTCCCATTGGTTGATTTATCTGCTTATTGCATTTCTTTGAGAAACCAGTGGTGACTTTTCTCTATAGTATTTTATAACTCTAAGGCCTCGTACACACGGCCGAGGAACTCGACGTGCCAAACACATCGAGTTCCTCGGCCAGTTCAGCACTGAAGCCGCCGAGGAGCTCGGCGGGACGAGAGCTCCCATAGAACAACGAGGAAATAGAGAACATGTTCTCTATTTCCTCGTCGAGCTCCTCGTCGGCTTCCTCGGCCGAAAGTGTACACACGACCAGTTTCCTCGGCAGAATTCAGCCAGAAACTCGGTCGGAAGCTGAATTCTGCCGAGGAAACTGGTCGTGTGTACGGGGCCTCACAGTCTACTACAATAATAATTTTTTGCTGTAGTAATAGTAATTTATTACCGCAAGCAATAAATCACTATTTTAAGTGATTCATTGCTGCAGAGGTATATGGGGATTAAGCTGGCAATCGTAGTATCACTTTTAGTACTACTTGACAGATCAATCTGAAAAGATACATATGTACACATTTTGCACAGTTTAATTATATAAGGTGTGATTAATATAAATATAAGGAAACACATTCTATTTGCAAGGATTATTTTGTTTATGCCAGGCATGTCCAAAGTCCGGCCCGCGGGCCAAATGCGGCCCCCCTGTTGATTTAATATGGCCCCCCTGGGGATTGGGATATATATATTGTTTGTGGCCCCCAGGGCCACAAAAGATATATACTGTTTTCATCGGCGCTGCCTTGGAGGGGACAGGGAGGGGGCAGGACGAGCGCCGTCAGATTACATGAAGAGAATCTCCTGTTTACTCAGCAGCATCTATATTGGAAGTCCCGTCTCCTGGGATGCCATTGGACGACTGTTCTGTCTATCATAGGAGGCGGGACTTTGTATTAAAGAGGCCACAGAGTAAACAAGAGATTCTCCTGTTTGTAATCTGTCGGCACTCGTCCCGCCCCCCTCCCTCTGCCCTCCGAGGCTGCAGATGGGCATCGATCAGGCTGTACTCATGGCAATGGTAAGGCTGCATTCCTGGCAATGGTAAGCCTGTGCGTATTATACGCCGATAAATACGGTATATCCAAATAACACGCCCAAGCTCATCTCTTCACCACACACAGCCACAAAAGCAAGAGAATTCTTGTTAGGAAGTGTATTGGTGCTCAGACGAACACACTTAGACCGAATTTTAATGGTTCAAAGAATGTCAGGCAAATTAGTCGGCCCCCAAGCATGTTCACTTCATCAAATCTGGCCCTCTATGAAAAAAGTTTGGACACCCCTGGTTTATGCCCTGGTTCACATTGATGCTACTTTGATATCACCCTACTTTACTGTAGCGTGATTTCAAAGTAGCAAGGTCAGCGCAATTTCAACTGCTACTTGATAGACATCTGTGTGATTTCATGCACAGATGCCTATGGAAATCGCATCTGAAATCGGCAAAAGTAGTGCAGGAACTACTTTTGCAAATAGGTGCAGCACCGGAAAGTCAGTGTCGCACCGATTGGAACAGTGACATTGCCTCCAATAGGCTGCGACCTGTCATTCGATTTGATCTCTCAAATCTCATGACAAATCACTCCAATGTGAACCTAGGCTATAGTTGAAAGTGTTGAAAGATGATAGTTTTTTTGTATCGTAATTAAAAAGGTCACTTCAGAGCACTGATTACATCAGTTTCAAGATGGAATCAGCTAAGAAATTGGCATGGGTTTTGCCCACTTTTTTATTTTATTTTATTTTATTTAAATATCAATATATGATGGTCATTTCCTGGGTTTCTTAGTAGCTATTGTGGTTGTCACCCATGTCTTGCAGGAGTGTACTAACTATGTGATGTATATCAGCCAGTGATAATTTAGTCTACTAAAATTACTAAAACATTTTAGTCGACTAAATGAATACTATTTTAGTCAACTAAAATACGACTAAAACTAAAACCTTAGCAGTAAAATGTTTTAGACATTGGTTGGAAGTGGTAGTTGTAACATTTTGGCTATAGTTATGGTTATGCTTTTAATGCAGTCACGTCTGCAGTGGCAATTTACTGCCTCAATTTTTGGCTGGAATAGTGGTCTGTTGTAGTCAGCCTATATGTCTCGTAGCCGACTGATGCATTGACCACAGTTTGTGTTTATTGGTGGTTATTTACTCTGTCTAAAAATGTCACTAAAGGCTGCATTCACATCTAGACGGACGAAATCGCGGCGTTTTGTCGCCGCAAATCGCGGTAAAAATAGCGGCATTTTGTACCGCGATTTGCGGCGACAAAACGCCGGTATTGTCCGCCTAGATGTGCCCCAAGATGACCCCCTCTATGGAGATGATTGCCATCTCCTAGCCGAACGCTCGAAGACACCTGAAAAAAAGGTCCGGGACCTTTTTTCACGCGGCAGGCGACAGGCGTCCGGCGTTCGGCGTGGAGATGTGAACCATCTCCATAGAGGGACATCTGTTTTCAGCCCTCTGGCGGCAGCGGCGTAGCGCTACAGGCGTAAAAACGCCTAGGTGTGAATGGGGTCTTAGGGTGTTCAGTGCTGGTGTGTTTGGACTGTGTAGTAATCTCTCCCTTTTTTCCATGCTGTGATCACTATCTACATATGTGAAGTGTTGATAACTGTGTGTGTTCAGTGTGATAATCTATTCCTGTTCTGTGTGGTAATCTATGTCCAGGGCACCACTTTGTGTTTTGTGTGGTGGCCACTAAACAAAGGTTTGTCCCATGTCCACAGTGTCAAGTGATGATCACTACATCTGAGACCAGTGGACTAACCTGTCCTGTGGTCACGGTGGTCCGATGGTGGTCATTCCCTTTGTCTAATGGGCACTTAACCTGTCACGTACTTAACCAGATGCCATTTCAATTACTTTCCTCTTTTGCTATGCTAATCGTAGCTCCTGGTCTGCAAAAATGACATGCCTCCACCATTCATTTGGTTAGTTAGAGGACTGTTACGCCTTAAAATTCCAGAGCATAGTTATGTAACTTGACTCTCAGCTCTGCAGCAAGCAGCCATGAAATAATATAGTACTCATCTTTCCTGAAATGCCAGTGTTTCCTCAGACTTACTAAGTCATTTGCAAATAATTGTCATGTCCATTCAGTTTTTGAGACATTTTCTTGGAGATCACATGAGCACTCTACCAGCTGCAAACAATAGCCCTAGGTCCCCACTAACAGTAGAGTATGAACTTTTCTACCATCTTCTTCACAGGCACTATATTATTCGGTTGTTTATTTCCAATGTATTTCCAAATACTCCTACAGAACATTAAAAAATGTGCGCCAGTTTCCTATATGTACAAGGTTCCCATTTGGAGCACAAATTAATATTACTGATTTCAAAACTAATGATTTGTTATGCAAAATGATTGGTGTGTGATTCTCTGCATAAGAGTGGCAAACTCAGTGGGGTTGATTAACTAAAACTGGAGAGTGCAAAATCGGGTGCAGTTCTGCATAGAAACCAATCAGTTTCCAGTTCTTTTCTCAAGGCTTAATTGAACAAGCTGAAGTTAGAAGCTGATTGGCTACCATGTACAGCTGCACCAGATTTTGCACTCTCCAGTTTTAGTAAATCAACCCTGGCCCTGTAGTAGTTACACTTCCAAAATAAATACTATGGGCCTGTTGTAACCAGAAATAACCTCTATAATGTGACTTATATTAATCATTTTGCTTCTGTATCTAAAGATTTTTACAGATTCATAATAATTTATCAGCCAGTAAAAGATGTATATACCCCCTTCTGCTGGCATGAGATTGCAGGCCACACCCTCCCTTTTAATATAACCACTTCCCAGTTCTACTAAATACAATGACACCACGCACCTTTAATGGTTTAATTATTAAACTTCAAATTCTTTTCTTTTTATTAAAAAATTAACCTTATCATAACTTTAAATCAACCAAATAATTACACTGCCCAGTTATCAGAACTCGAGCAGCAAGTGATTAACATTTTTCATATATCAAAATGTCCCCCCCTGGAATCCAGGGTGACCCTACCACATAAGCACGCGACAGGGGAGGGAGGGAGTTCTTCAACTGCTGCTCCGGTCCAAAGGGAAAAAGGAAATAAGACCCACTGCAGGTTCCTTTTATAGATACCTCCAGGCTTCCAGAGCATTTCCAGTGATCCAATTGGACCCCTATTACCTGTAAATCAGAAATCTTAAAGAGACAGTAACGCAATTCCTGCCTATCCTTAACCACTACCGACCAACTGAATATTTAACCTATGGGTGCTGGCCACAATCTCATGTAGATGGGCCCGAATTTGTGCCCCCCCCCCCCTTTTTATTATACAGAAAACGTTTGTTACATTTTTACATTTCTCAAAAATATCAATGTGAGGAAAACTAAAAACATGAAGAATTTAAGTGTGTTTAACTAATATAAGGATCCATGCACACTGGGCCTAAAAAATTGGCAGAAAAATTTGGTTTTTAGTGCCTCTATACCGTCGTATTTATCACAATATTCGGACGCTAGCAGTGCGGTTTTAACCCCCGCTAGCGGCGGGAAAAGGGTTAACACCGCCCACAAACCGCAGGAAGGAGCGGTATAGGAGGGGTAAGATACTGCTTATAGGAGATTTTTTTTCCTCCCGCCAGTGCATCACCTCAGTGTGAAAGCCCTCGGCTTTCACATTGAGAATGCTGGGGCAGGATTATTTCAGGCGTTATTTATGCGCTATTTTTATCGCTAAAACGCCTAAAAAATATGCCTCAGTGTAAAAGGGGCCTAAGCCTGAAATACAGTTGCAATAAAAAGTATGTGAACCCTTTTGGAATAATATGGATTTCTGCACAAATTGGTCATAAAATGTGATCTGATCTTCATCTAAGTCACAACAATAGACAATCACAGTCTGCTTAAACTAATAACACACAAAAAATGTAATGTTACCATGTTTTTATTGAACACACCATGTAAATATTCACAGTGCAGGTGGAAAAAGTATATGGACCCCTAGACTAATGATATCTCCAAGAGCTAATTGGACTCCTGTTGGCTGACACCTCACTCCAATCAATGAGATGAGATGGGAGGTGTTGGTTACAGCTGCTCTGCCCTATAAAAAACACATACCAAATTTCCTGTGCATGGACACATAATCTTGAGCTACTTCTACAGGCAAAATGCAAAACTCCTGTAGAAGCAATATTTTTTTAAGCTAGTGAGCATAGACCCTAATGCCGCATACACACGATCGTTTTTTCATGACGAGAAAATACATTTTTTTTTAATTGGTCATTAAAAACAATCGTGTGTAGTCTCTAGAGCATTTTTGATGAGAAAAATGGGCATTAAAAATTTAGAACTTGCTCTATTTTTTCTCGTCGTTTTTTACGTCGTTGTTTTTCTCGTTGTCAAAAACGGTCTTGTGTAGGCTTTAATAATGGGGGAAAAAACGTGCATGCTCAGAAGCAAGTTATGAGAAGGAAAATGTGCATAATCAACCCAAAGGGTGGCGCCATTCGAATGGAACTTCCCCTTTATAGTGTCGTCGTACGTTTTGTATGTCACCGCGCTTTGCTCGAGCATTTTTTTTCACGATCTTGTATATGCAAGGCAGGATTAACAAAAATCACGTCAAGAAAAACATTGTTTTTTTCCATGACATGAAAAACGGTCGTGTACGCGGCATTAGGCCCCTTTCAAACTGACACGTTTTTCAGACGGTTTAGCGCTAAAAATAGCGCTGCTATATCGCCTGAAAAAAAATGTGCCCTGCAGTCTTCAGTGTGAAAGCCCACTTTCACACCGCTGAAGCGGTGCGCTAGCAGGACCACTCCAAAAGTTCTGCTAGCCGCATCTTTGGAGCAGTATAGGAGCGGGGTGTTTACCGCTCCTACACCGCTCCTTCCCATTGAAATCAATGGGAAGGAGAGGCACATTGCACATTGCCGGCGGTATTAACACTTTTTCGGCCGCTAGCGAGGGTTAAAACCACACCGCTAGCAGCCGAATATCGCGGTAAATACGACAGTATAGCTAAAAAACGCGCCGCTATACCGCCATTCTCCAATGCCCAGTGTGAAAGGGGCCTAATGCCTTGTACACATGGAAAAAAACATTGTGCAACTCAACGGGCTCACTGTACTAACTATGCGATGTATATCAGCCAGTGTTAATTTAGTCTACTAAAATTACTAAAACATTTTAGTCAACTAAATGAATACTATTTTAGTCAACTAAAATACGACTAAAACTAAAACAATTGAGATAACTAAAATACGACTAAAACTAAAATGGCATTTTAGTCAAGAGACTAAAATGAGGCTAAAACTACAATGCCATTTTGGTCAAAAGACTAAGACTAAATATAAATTGAAATGTGACTTTAAAATTAACACTGGTCTGTAGTGCATGTTCATACCTCAATATCATAAATAATAACATATTAGATTTTTCACTCCAGCAGTATATAATGAGTTTGGAAATTTTAGTGAAATGTTAAAGGGGTGGTTCACCCTAAAAACTACTTTTTCTTATTACACTTGCCCCCCACATTACAATACGAATAAGCCTATTATCTTTTTTTTGATGCTGTACATACCTTCGTACAGCTATTCACCCGTGGCTTCCGGGTTGTGAGTCCCGCGGGAGTGGGCGTTCCTAACATGTCTGTGATTGACGTTTTGACCAAAAACGAGCTCCCCCCCCGTCGCGTAAGCCGCGTCACGGTTGGTGAAAGGAGCCGAACAGCGATGCGCATGCGCAGTATAGCGCCGACTCGCCGTTCGGCTCCTTTCGCCAACCGTGACACGGTTTTGCTGCTAAATTTGCTGCCAAAATTAACACTGATATCAGCTGCTGTTTTTTCAGCGTGTCTGTTCGACAGAAGCCAGACGTTCAACCGGCTTCTGTCGGACAGGCTGCTGTACACAGGGGCCGAATGTGATGCCATCCTATACGATATGCAGAGCAAACATTTGATCCTTGCACACAAAAAAATGTTTGTCAGCCCAGTGCAAGAATCACATTAGTGGTCACTATGAGGTCTCGTACACACGTCCGAGAAACTCGACGGGCAAAACACATCGTTTTGCTCGTCGAGTTCCTTGTGAAGCCGCCGAGGATCTCGGCGAGCCAAATTTAACCATTGCCCAACGAGGAAATAGAGAACATGTTCTATTTTTGGTCCGACGAGATCCTCGTCGGTTTCCTCAGCGAAAAGTGTACACACAACCGGTTTTCTCGGCAGAATACGTCTCCCATCGAGTTTCTTGCTGAATTCTGCTGAGAAAACTGGTCGTGTGTACGGGGTCTCAGGGATTTTTAGGATAGCATAACTTTAACATTTTCAATTTGAGTGGGACCAAATAGTAGGACAGTGCATACATTGGTGATCATCCTGGGATCTTTGGACTACTGTTTTCCCTTTTAAGTAGCTTTAATAAAGCAGCCTACAGTTAAAGACTCCATCCCTCTTTCATTTTCAGTGTGGGTTTATTTGCTAAATTTCCTTATTATGAATTAACATTCACCATATATTTAGTGGAGTTCTATGTGGAGCAGCAGTGTGATACTGAAAGGGAAAGGGGTGGAGCAATAAACATACAGTATAGGATGCCACTGTGTTTAATCTCATCTGGTGGTCAAGCACAAAGAACTAAATTTGCTTGCCTAATATTTTGATTCAGAAGCACATGGCTGAAGAATTACATTCTGTTAGTACAGTATTAAATATCTTTATATAGTAAAATCTTCCTAAAGGCTATGTTCACATGAAATCTCTTTACAAGGAAAAGCTGTGCTTAGGCATCTCCTAGATGTGGAGTTTTATAATCCCATAATTTCAATGACTGGATCATTAATGGCAGCCTTCCAAAGAACTCTGGCAAGCCCCAAATGAGTGCCTGTTTATTTTCTGCAACAAACTACAATCACGGTATTTGTTTTCAGTTGCAAACCCTCCAGTTTCTCTTCATTCCTTATTTTATATTCCTTAGCTTTATGCAATTTAGCAATTTGTCACAGGAAGTCCACTGTCATGGGTTATGATAGCTAAGTGCCTTTAACCGCACAATCCACAGCATTATTAACCATGACATATGCTTCCAAATGCTTAATTGTGATCGTAACATCTCCCTAAGCTAAATATCAAGAAGTTACAGGCCAAATGTTTTCCCATTCTCAACGTATTCATAAACTTTTCACCAACAAGGGCTGAGCACAGTGAATAAGCCAAGCCAGTCATGACATGTTTGATGGCTTCACAAACAAGGAGTGATGTGTGTTTAGTTATATTAACTTAGACATATATCATTCCTGGTATATGGAATTTAGGAGCCCGCATGGACATTTCTGTTCTGGAAACTGAACATGCTCTAAAGAGCTGTGACTGTGTTTTTGAGGTTGCTGAAGCCAGGGAAAGTTCTCAATATTTGCATGTAAAATATTATTTTTTTTCATTTGTGCTTTATGCATTTAAACATTATTATTATTATTATTATACAGGATTTATATAGCGCCAACAGTTTGCGCAGCGCTTTACATCAGGGAAGACAGTACAGTCACAATACAAATCAATACAGGAGGGATCAGAGGGCCCTGCTCGTTAGAGCTTACAATCTAGAAGGGCATGTAATTACTAGACATGTGCACACTGAAATATTTCTCTTCGGAATTTCATTTTCATCCGAAAAATACAATTATTTAGTTACTTCTGAAATTCGTTTTTATTTATTTTGTTTTGTTAAAAAATGCATTAGTCCGAAAATCCGAATTTAATAAGGTCGAATCTGTCATTGAAGGCTTATGGTGTCTGTCGAATGTTCAAAGAAGATTCGACGAAGCAGCTAAACTGTAATGCCGCGTACACACCATCATTTTATGTGATGAAAAAAAACTATGTTTTCAAAACGTCACTTTAAATGACCGTGTGTGGGGGAAAACGTTGTTTTATGTCTTGTAAAAAACTACCAAAAAAAATTGAAGCATGCTTCAATTTTATGTGTCGTTTTTCAAAACGTTGTTTTTTACTTCACAAAAATTGACCATGTGTAGCAAAAAACAACGTTTAAAACAACGTTTTTACACCCGCGCATGCCCAGAAGCTTGTTATGAAGCGAGCTTTAATGGAAAAACGTGGTGAACGTAACCTCGCTTTGCTAGAGCATTGTGAAAAAACGATGGTGTGTAGGCAACTTCGCCTTTGAAAATTGAAGTTTCAAAAACGTAGTTTTTTACTTCACAGAAAATGACGTTTTTTTTCATCACATAAAGTGATGGTGTGTATGCGGCATAGACGCAGCAATTGTACATTTCCGGTCAAATGCTCTGCCCACAAGCTATAGTAGAATTGTATGACTAGTAATAATTATATTTATTAATTATTATTACTAGTCAACCAACATTAGAATTCTTCTATAGCCTACGGGTGGAGCATTTGACCATAAATGTCCGCTCACGGCGATCGTATGTTTTTAGCTGCTTCATCGAAAATAATCTTTGACTAATAGGGTTAGGCACATTTGACCACAGATTGGATAGACACAGATCGCTATTGTCACCGTCATGTCAAATCTTCTATCTATATCGAACTGTTGTCGCAACAAAATGAAAATAAAGCATTTATTATGTCGGATCTTTTAGATTTCAGATTCTGCACATTCGTTATCGTTTGTTAAAACGAACGTGAAAATCACAGAAAATGCTTTCGGACAAAAACGAATGCACATGTCTAGTGATTACCAATGTTTTGTGTGCTCTGTATATAAATGCTGACCTTACAAAAGCTAAATTGTTGTCCATTTTGTAGAAGATTTGTGCAATGGATAACCCTAAAGTGGAGCTCCACCCAAAAGGGTGAAGCTCTGCTCCTTTGCTTCCTCCCCCCCTCCACTGCCTCATCTGGCACCCTGGTACATTGTTTTAACACTGCCACTTCCGGCTCATCTCGTTACGGCGAGGTCCCCCAGAAGTTCGCCCCCCCCTCCTTCCGCCTGCTGCCGGACCATTCACAATGCGCAGCGCGCTTCACGCACGCACAGTAGGCTTCACTGCCGGTTTCCCTTACAAGGAATGGAGGCAGCAGCACCTGAGAGCCGATTGAAAAATCTGCTGGGGTGCCGACATCGCAGGATCCCTGGACAGGTAAGTGTCCTAATATTAAAAGTCAGCATCTACAGTATTTGTAGCTGCTGACTTAATTTTTTGGTGGAGGCAGCGGAACTTCTCTTTAAGGGCCTGTTCACACTACAGCAGTGACTGACATTTTTCTGCACTGGAGGAACACCAGTCATCGCTAGGATACATAGAAAACAGTTGTCATTTTCCTTCCACTTCACAATTATGTGCCACTTTCTGTTGGTCTATCATATGAAATCCCAATAAAATACATTTAAGTTTTTGGTTTTTCAAGGCACTGTATCACCCTGTTTGCCAGGCACATAGTCCCCGAGGTAAGGAGGGCGCACTATGCCCGGTCACACAGCGCATCTCTTATCTCTCTGTCATTGCCTCTCCCAGGATTTTCTGTCTGGAAGCTGGGAGTGGGTGCACGGTGCTGTACTGATCCTGTAAAGTACGATTTTGGGAGCAACAGGATCAGGCTGAATCTGCTTCACCACCCATCCTATCTCTGCTGTGTCTGTCCTGCCCACAATCCACCCCCCTGATATGCACACAAAGCAGTGAGAGGGTTTGCTAGTGCAGGCGTCAAATTGCATTTGAATAAGGAGCGCGTGAAGTAGCTGTACATTCTGGCTGTATATGTCTGAAGGAGTAATTGGTGACTGCAGGTATACTGAACCCCACCTCCAAAGCAATCTACGCACAGAATAGGGAATTTGACAGGTAGTGCGGACACACTGGGCTAGATTCATGTACCTGCGCTTCTTCTTACGGCGGCGCAGCGTACGTATTTACTCTACGCCGCCGTAACTTACAGGAGCAAGTGCAGTATTCACAAAGCACTTGCTCCGTAAGTTGCGGCGGCGTAGCGTAAATGTGGCCGGCGTAAGCCCGCGTAATTCAAATGTGGAAGGGGGGTGTGTTTTATGCTAATGTGTGATGACCTGACGTGATTGACGTGTTTTACGAATGGCACATGCGCCATCCGTGTACATATCCCAGTGTGCATTGCTCCCAAGTACGCCGCAACAACGTATTGGTTTCGACGTGAACGTAAATTACGTCCAGCCCTATTCTTGAACGACTTGCACAAACTACGTAAAAAATTCTGGAGATACGCCGCCATAAAAGCTACATGAATCTACCCCACTATGTTTTAAACCCCTAAATGCTGCATAACCACAGGAATTGCATGCGGTTGCGGGGTGGTTGCAGCACAGATACTTTTTTTGCCTGGGATGCACTCGGTGGGCAGTAGTGCCTGCTGAATGCAACAGGGCGTGTGACTCTTGCTGAAGCCGCAAAGCATTGCGGCTGCAGAATGTGTGCACGCCCAGTGCCTGCCTTGTCAGCTAAGGGTCCATTCACATCAGCCACTGTTCCTTTTTTTTTTTTTACTTTAAAGTTCAATTGGCCACCACATTTTTTAGCACACACCACTGAACCATACCAAGGCAATTTGCCTCTGGAATTGTCACCCAACATAGTCACAGCACATCTGGTGTCAATATACCCACCCCCCCCGCCCGGCACTTACCTTTTTGGGTCAGCCATCCTCTCTCCACTGTCCCTCGATGTCTTCTCCCGCCCTCGATGTTGCTTCAGCCAATCAGGTTAGCGGTAACCAGACCCGGTGAACCTGATTGGCTGAGACACGTGTCAGTGTTAACCAGGGAACGCACACCCTGTGCATCCCCTGGTTAACTATTTGGAAGCTGATTAGAGCCAACAGGCTGTAATCGGAAAGCCTATCAGAGCCGCTGGCTCTGATTGACACTTCCAAAGCCAACCAACTGCTGTTATTCAGATGGTAGACACTCACCAGGGGGCCGACACTTCTTCTTCTTCTTCTTCTTCTTCTTCTTCTTCTTCTTCTTCTTCTTCTTCAACTTGGGGGAACTCAGTTCCACCACCTCTGGCTCAGACCCTTTGGTGCCTGCTCACCACAATCACTTGTAAACACAGAAGTCTGGTTTCTGTGTTTACAAGCAACAGCTCTGCACTCTGTGTGTAATCCCCTGAACTTTGCACTCTGTATTAATGCAATCCTGGTATTTAATGCCCCTTTGAGACCCTTCTACTGTTTGTGAAATCTGAACAGGTTCGTGGTTGAGTTCCTGCACCTATTTTCTGAGAAAAAAAGCTCTCTCTCTCTCTCTCTCTCTCTATATATATATATATATATATATATATATATATATACCCTCATAGCAGTGGCTTGCTATGGTGGCAGACACAGAAGAGGAGGAGCCCAGAACACCAGCAAGGGACCCCAGAAGAGGAGATAAAGGGCAATTTTGTTTTTTGTTTGTTTACAAACGTTTTTTTATTATGGAAAAAGGTCAAAGTATATAAAAATTACAATGTAGGTACAAGTATGCATACAAAAATCTTCAATCGTGAACATTGTACAGAAAAAGAAATAGTCATGAAGATGTTAGTTAGTAGTCATTTATTCTAAACCAGAAAAGTGGCAGGTATTTAAGTCCGATTCCCATTGTACCATGGGATGTGACTTCTCAGGCATGTTTGTATCATTCATGCTTTTGTAAATTCTGGAGATTGAACCCCTATCTCGAGGGGAGGAGATACAAATTTGTTCAAATTGTGTGAAAGGGGGGTGGAGTGTAAGTTTTATTTTTGTATAGTTCTCTAGCCAAAACATCACACTCTTGGCGAATGAACGATTCTTTACTCACAGACCCATCAAGCAATCAACAAATTCTCTCTCACCTTGAACAATACTTTACTCATAATGTAACACCAGATCTGTCTCCTACAACTATATGGATGGCACATAAAGCGGTAATGAGAGGTCATCTGATAAATATCGACTCTATTAAAAACAAATCCAAACTTACAGATATTAGATCCCTCACGAAGGATCTGGACCGCTTATATCATAGAAACAGCCAAAACCCATCTAATGACCTCCTTAAACAAATCCAAGAGAAACGCACTACCTTAGACACTTTATTGACATCAGACACCGAGAAGGTTCTCAGGTGGTCAAGGGCCAGATTCTTACTCAACAGCAACTCCTATTCCACCATGTTCGCCAGAAAATTAAAGGGCAATTTTTTTTAATGTGCTTTTAGAAATGCTTTAGGTTGTCTTGAGGAGTCATAGAGCTGAGGTCTCTATAGCAAGGGGCGATGATGAAAGAGGACCAGGGGGCCCAAGGATAGGTAAGTTCCTCCATAAGACATACCTCAGAGACCTTTTGCAGCCATTTATTTCTGTATGGAAGTGAATATGGGTTGGCCCCACATGGAGGGAATAAGGGCATTAGCTGTGGGGAATGAGCGAACATTTATACCTGCCAATGGGCATCAAAGTGGTGTGGAAGAGTACAATCCAAGGGTTTTGGGGAAGGTCGATGTCAGTGATCTGATGGATTAGGTTCAAAACTTTAGACCAGAAAGGGCGTATAAGAGGACAGGACCACCATATGTGAGCGTGGATAGCATCAGTCCCACAGTTCCTCCAACATAGCAGGGAGTTAGAGGGGAACATTCGATGTAGCTTGGCAGGAGTGTAATGCCATCTGGTGAGCAACTTGTAGTTGGATTGCATACTTGAAGCAAGTGAGGAGACATGCGCTTATTGGAGAATTTTATCCTTTTTCTTGCTTGTGAGGGTGGAGCAATGGTCTGATTCCCACTTGGCCAAGTAAGCAGAATATTTAGGACTTCGTAGGTCGATGAGAACCCCATAGAACTGTGAGATGCAGAGTAATGGGGGGTCCTTATGGTTGAAAATTGATTCAATTCCGTTAAGATCTTGAAAACTCTGTAATGGCTGAAGGAGGGTTTTTAGGAAGCGTTGAATTTGGTTGTATCTCCATTTATCCATGAAAGACGGGCTTGGGGCCCAAGATTTCCAAAAGAAGCTTGAGGTTATTCGAACTGAGAATATGGTGCACATCCGTGGGAACCATTTGGAAGATGAAAAGAATCCGGGGCAGAATATTCATCTTAATAATGTTTACTTTGCCTAACCAGGAACATGATAGAGTGGACCATTTCCGGAGATCTGTTCTAATGCTGTTCAAGAGGGGAATATAATTGTGCTTGAAAATGAAGTGGAGACTGGTGAGGTATATACTAAGATACTTCATACTTTTGCGTTCCCAACGGAAGGGAAAAAGGGGCCTCAATTGGTCGGCTACAGGTTTGTCAGTATTTCTGATTTAGCTAAATACATTTTGAAGTTAGATATTGTTTGAAAATCAGAGAAGGCTGACATTAAGTTTGGGAGTGGGATGTGTGATTGTTGGATAAAGAATAAAATATCATCAGCATAAGCTGCAGCTGCATAAGCTGCATATTTATGGGATCTATTTCTAACTTGGATGCCATGTATATCACTGTTGTGTCTAATTGCTGCCAGGAAGGGTTCCAGGGAGATGGCAAAAAGGAGGAGATAAAGGGGGCAGCCTTTTCTGGTTCCATTGTGTAAGGTAAAAGGGTTGCTTAAAGATCCATCTATACAAATTTGTGCAGAGGGGATGGAATAAAGGGAAGAGATGCAGTGATACATTTTGGGGCCCAGGCCAAAGTGAGGGTTATCTTGAGATAGTCCCAGTCCACCCTATCGAATGCTTTTTTGGCATCTGTTGAGAGGAAAAGGGTGGGCTGGAAATATTTGCAGACGTAATGGATCAGAGATAGGGAACTTAGGGAGTTATCTCTGGCTTCCCTGTTAGGTATAAAGCCTGTTTGATCTGCTGTAATCCACCTGGGGAGTAGAGGGAGTAACCTATTTTCCTTACCGGGTTTGGGGAGGACAGTTATATGGGCCGAGACGGATTCCGGACGTAAGCCAGAGGCGCTGGAAAATTAAATTGGCATATGCTATAAGGCAGGGGAGAAAATTTTTACTGAAAGTTTTAAAATGCAATATTGTAAATCCATCGGGTCCAGGGGCTTTACCCGAGGGTGAGAAATTTAGTGGGTTTTGGAATTCCTCAATAGAGAAATCAGATTCCATGTCTTTAAGATCCGACGTGACAGTTTTGGGAGTTTATCAGCTTTTAGGTAGGCGAGGATATGTTTACGTTTCTTAGATTGGGACATAGAGGCTAGACCGCCCTCAACATTGTATAAGTCAGCGTAAAAATCTCTAAATGCTTTGGTGATTTGGAGGGTAGCATGTACCAATTCTTCTGAAGAGAGTTTAATTTTGGGTATGAAAGACAACGTATTTTTGTCCCTAAGGGATCTAGCCAACTGTCTGCCTGGTTTGTTCCCCCACTCATAGACCTTTTGATAGATGCAATGGCATTTCCTCTTAGTGTCTAGGTCAAGAAGAGTCTTGAGTTCTTCTCTTTTTAGTGTGAGAGCTGCAAGGTGTGCAGCCTGTAGCGATAGTTTGTGCTGCTTATCTAATTCATCGATTTGACTGAGAACCTGCTCAATCTGCTGACCATGCTCTCCTTTTTTTCCTCGCACCAAGTTCAACGAGTCTACCCCTCATGGTAGCTTTGTGAACTTCCCACAGGACCGAAGGGGAGATTTCTGAGGAAGCATTCTCCCTGAAATACTGATTCAGGGAAGTGGATAATATGGAGAATTAAGTTGGGTTGGAGAGGAGGGAGTTTCCAATTATTGGTGTGTTGTGGCAAAGTGGGTATAGTCAAGCGTATAGAAACAGGTGTAGATGCAGTGTCTATGCTAGCTAAGCATAGAAGCGGAAGGTGGAAGTGGTCTATAAAGATGTTATCTATTCTGGAGTAGGATTGGTGCGTGTTGGAGAAGTGGTAGTAATATTTTTTTTTAGGGTGGAGTAAGCGCCAAGCATCCATGAGTTGCAAATCCAGGAGCCTTTTTTTAACGTAAACTAGACCCTTGAATGGTATATTGGATGGACCTTGTGAGGTGTCAGCAATGGGATCTAATGGCATATGTATGTCCCCTGCTAAAACAAGTAAGCCTTTAGCAAAGTATGAGAGTTTCATGAGGAGTTGGGTGAAGAAAGAGGGTTGGTTGTGTTTAGGGCAGTAGACATTTGCTAGCGTGCACTGGGTATTACCTATAAAGCCTTTGAGAAAGAGGAAGCTACAATGATCGTCCACTAACATTTCAGTGAGGTGAAAAGACACACTCATACTGAACCCAATGGCAACTCCTTTGGCTTTGTTGGTATCTGACAAACTGTAATACCAATTTGGGAATCAAGGCGAGTACAATCTAACAGAGGTCGAATGAGTCAAGTGTGTTTCCTGTAGGAAAGCAATAGAGCAACATGAGTTTTTTAGTTCACGCAACACTTGATGTCATTTTGCGGGCACATTAAGACCCCTAGCTTTATATAAGAGAACCGTTAGAATAGCCATTACATCAGTGGTGTGTGGGTCTTCAGCTTATACAACCATGAAAGCCAGCAGTAAGGGAAGAGAGGAGGATACGGGGTGAGGGTAGCTAGGATAGACCAGAAGAGAGAGTAATGGGAAAAAAGCACGTCCAGAAAAGTCGTTTACAATCTGTAAAACTAATGGGAGTTGGAGAATAAGCACGCAGAAATCTGCGGTGGTCCCTGTGTGGAGGAGGAGAGAGAGCAGCCGTCAGAGCCTCTAGAAAGAGACCGACATTAAAGATGTGGGGACTGCTAGCACTCGCCAACCCCAAAAGGAGAGACATACGCCGTCAGCACGCGGCCTATAAAAAGGGATTAAACAGTAAAAAACATTAGCATTGTCAAAACAGAGACAAAGTAAAACATACAAAACGGGTTATAGTACAACAGTGCAATCTAGTATTGGGGAATAAAACAAGAGAACCCTGAGATTGCCACAGATATATGGTAGGAGACTGCACTCGGGGGTACCTGAAGAAAAGGGGCCAACACCATAAGATGGATGGGTGATTAATTAAGGTGGAGGCTAGGACCTTCATGAGAAAAAGTAGTAGCAGTAATACCAGGCATAATCAAAAGGCATTTCACCCATTTTTCTGAGAAGGAGTCGCAGTGCACTTCTGTTTGGATGGGGTTTTCCGTCATTGGAAAGCCAGGGGGGCTGTGAAGGTGGGTATGGGGTTTTGTCAACCCGGGAGCTCTATTTACAGCAGGTTCAGTTCTTTGAGGGAGGCAGAGAGCTCCTCAGGGAACCAAAGCGAGAAGGACCGGCCATTTTTAGTAGCGTTTAGACACGCAGGGAAACCCCACCTGTAAGTGATCCCATCTCCTCTCAGTTGGTCTAGGAGAGGTTTCGGAGCCCTGCGCCAGTCAAGAGTATCCTTGGAAATGTCAGGGAAGTCAATAATAGGAGTACTCCGCAACTTGGCCATGATAGCATTCTTATCTTCAAAGTAATGGAGGAGACAAATAACATCCCTAGGTTGGCCAGATGTGACATTGTGTGGTCTCAAAGCGCGGTGTACCCAGTCAAATCTCAGTGTGTCAGTGACGGGGTTACCCAAAACAGTGTTAAGGATGCCCCGGATCGAGGGTTCTAAGTCATTATCTCTGGTTGCCTCTGGCAACGCTCGGATGCGCAGATTGTTCCTGCGATTCTGCATTTCCGATGTTCCTGCAGTTCTCGAGGTCCTCGAGTTTGTATAGTGAGGCCCAATGTGCGTAAGCTAATTGAGTAACAGTCTCTTGCAGTTTTTTAATGGCCGTTTCATGGGAATCTTGTCGCTGCTCAGTCTCCTCAACCCTGCCTAGTATGTGCACCATGTCTCACTGTGCATATCTCCTTCTTAATGGATTTCTTCTTACTGTGAAACATGCCCGCTATTTCTTTTTTTTGTTCACTCACCGGTGAAGACAAATACAGAGCCAGTCGGGGATCCGGGGTCATCCATAAGTTTGGAGCCACAGGAGAAGGCAGGGGTGCTCTTGCGAGCGGAGGCAGCGTGTGAGGAGGGAGAGAAAATCGACATTAAGACTCTGGCCTGTCCGCTCCGCGTGTTAGGGCTGGCTCGTTCAGCAGCAAGATATCGCTTGATGGAGCCGACGGCAGATAGATGTGAAGCCGGAGTCTTCCCAGAACGTTTGCCTAAGGTTGTATGGGAACCCGGTGCTTTAGACGGCATTGCTAGGTGCGTTCAGGCAGGTGGCTGGATGGATCTCCTCTCAAACACATCCCTTCAGTTTAATTTCAATATACCAAAGCACTGAAATGTTACAGCTGCCACAGAATTTGTTAGAACCCTTTCAATTGATGTGAATGGAAATAAATATCCCCTGGCACCCTAATTTTGTCTTCTGGCCTCTAGGATGGACTGATTTTGTGATTTGGCCATGCTTACATATTAGAGACTCGTCATATACAATAAATCAAACAAAAAGTATCCAATATTTTTTAGCTTAACTAAAATAAATAGACAACAATCAGCTAGGGGTCACTACCAAAATTTCAAACGTGTTATCTTTTTTAGTGTTTGAAATTATGTTTGAAAATATTGTTTTCCACTTTTTTGATTTGCTGAGAGTAAATGAGGTAGGCTTATTATTCTTCAACAGGCATTTTAACTTCTATAACTGCCTACAGGAACAAGATCATTTGTAGTGTGTTTGGTCAGTAATCCTTACTGTGGCTGAATCATATCAGATTGGGAGCTTTTAGTATCAACTTTCAATTAAATAGCACCTAGGCCAATTAAAGTGTTGATTTGGATGGTGTCTGAGCATATTCACAACGCATTATAAATGGTGATTTCAAGTTACTTTGGAAATTGTATAATGAGCAAAAACCCTATCTCTTGTCACTACCTATGTGCTTCATGCAGCCCACAGGACCCCTCACAAGAAGTACATGCTCTGGCTGGTGTCTCTACTGCTGATGGTCCCTTGAGCATGCTCAATTCTTTGCTCTATTCGGAATGGAGAATGGGATTTAGGGTGGCTGAGCAGGGGAGATTAGTAAGCTTTCATTCTCCAGTCTCCTTTGCAGTGATTACCCCTATTTGCAAATTAGATTTCTGAAACCAGGATCCAGGTGCAGATGATATTGGGGGACCTTGTGTGCCAAAAAAATCTGCAAAAAAGAAAGAAGGCATAAAGATTCATCCACTTAGATGTGATACTAAGGGTTGCAATACTTTGACCCAATTTTTCTGCCCTTGTTTAACAGGGGCGTGTAATTACAATTTTGATGCAATACTAAGCAGCGGGCTCATTCCTGCGCTCCAACTAGAGTATCTGTGAGGGGTTGCAATACTTTGCAGCAGGCTCATTCCTGCGCTCCAACTAGAGTATCTGTGAGGGGTTGCAGTGTTGTGGCACCAGCACCAGTGCCTAAGACCCAATTTGTCTGCCCCTGTTTAACAGGGGCGTGTAATTACAATTTTTGATGCAATTCTTTGCAGCGGGCTCATTCCTGCGCTCCAACTAGAGTATCTGTGAGGGGCTGCAGTATTGTGGCACCAGCACCAGCACCACCACCAACAAAGGCCCAATTTTTCAGCCCCTGTTCAACAGGGGCATGTAATTACAATTCTTGATCGAATATTTCACAGCAGGGCCCATTCCTGTGCCCACCAAGAGTAACTGTGAGGGCTTACAGAGTTGTGGCACCAGCGCCAGCACCAAAGGCCCAATTTTTCTACCACTGTTCAACAATGGTATGTAATTACAATTCTTGATATAATAGTTCACACAGCAGGGCGTTCCAGCACCCACCAAGACTAACTGTGAGGGCTTACAGTGTTGTGGCAACACCAACACCTAGGGCCCAAATTTCTGCAGAGTATATATGGCAGGCCCCTACTTTCAAACATCCAACTTACAAACGACTCCTACTTGCAAACGGAAAGAGACAACAGGAAGTGAGAGGAAATCTACCTCTAGGAAGGGAAATTATCTTCTGTAAGAGGTGTCTCCTGTCCACTGATGCTTTATTACCAATCCTTGCTTCACTACAAAACCCACATTTTCAAAACATTATTTGTCATTGGGACAGAAAGTGAATTGCAATCTTCTGAACAGATGCACACAGACAGCAAAACAAATGTTTACAGGGGTGATAACCCTTCTCTATGTTTTCAGAAAAGCTTAAAAATAGGTTTTATGGCTGGAGCTACACTTTAAGTACCAGTTCAAAATTACAAACAGATTCTACTTAACAACAAACCTACAGTGCCTGTCATGTTTGCACCACCTGTATAATGCTGTTCAAAGTATATAGGGCCAAAGGGGCTTGTAATGACCTGGGGGGAGTGGGGGGAAACCCATGCTATTTTTCTCAATGATTTTTATCCATATTGCAGGGACCAGACATTACATTAAAGCCGCAAGCAGTTTTAAATGACCTTTTTCTTATAGTAATCTCATTTTGTGCAGAGGCAGTTCTAAACACGTGCCACCTCACAGGCATACTATAGACACCCAGCAGGTACGATATTTAAAGGAATTTTTCATTTTTTTTTCACTTTAAGCATCATTAATATCACTGCTCCAGAAAAAAAGGACCGTTTTTAAAACTTTTTTTCCATTGATACATGTTCCCTGGGGCAAGACCCGGGTTCTCAAACCCGTTTTCCGACAATAACTTGCATATTAGGCTTTAAAATTAGCACTTTTGAATTCGAACGTTCGAGTCCCATTGATGTCAATGGGGTTCTAAATGTTCGGTCCGTTCGGTCCGTTCGAAGGTTCTGGTGCGAACCGAACGGGGGGGGGGTGTTCGGCTCATCCCTAGTCAGCAGTGTTTTCATGGGATAAAGTATTTTAGGAATGTGTGAGATGTACAGCCACACTGGAAAGAGTTGAGTTTTCTAACTGGAAATCAAAGAATTGTTGTAGGAGCGGTAGTAAATAATTGTAAGCTTAACCCCTTTATGACAGTGTAATACATATATGCCGCGTCCAGAAAGTGGGCTTTAAACCTAGGAGCACACATATACAGTATCTCACAAAAGTGAGTACACCCCTCACATTTTTTGTAAATATTTTATTATATCTTTTCACATGACAACACTGAAGAAATTACACTTTGCTACAATGTAGAGTAGTGAGTGTACAGCTTGTATAACAGTGTAAATTTGCTGTCCCCTCAAAATAACTCAACACACAGCCATTAATGTCCAAACCGCTGGCAACAAAAGTGAGTACACACCTAAATGAAAAATGTCCAAATTGGGCCCAATTAGCCATTTCCCTCCTCAGTGTCATGTGACAAGGTGTTATCGCTCTCACTCTCTTATACTGTGCACTGGAAGTTCAACATGGCACCTCATGGCACAGAACTCTCAGAGGATCTGAAAAAAAGAATTGTTGCTCTACATAAATATGGCCTAAGCTATAGGAAGATTGCCAAGACCCTGAAACTGAGCTGCAGCATAGTGGCCAAGACCATACAGCGGTTTAACAGGACAGGTTCCACTCAGAACAGGCCTTGCCATGGTCGACAAAAGAAGTTGAGTGCACGTGCTCGGCGTCATATCCAGAGGTTGTCTTTGGGAAATAGACGTATGAGTGCTGCCAGCATTGCTTCAGAGTTTGAAGGGGTGGGGGGTCAGCCTGTCAGTGCTCAGACAGGCTGTTGTCCCAGAAGGAAGCCTCTTCTAAAAATGGTGCACAAGAAAGCCCGCAAACACTTTGCTGAAGACAAGCAGACTAAGGACATGGATTACTGGAACCATGTCCTGTGGTCTAATGAGACCAAGATAAACTTATTTGGTTCAGATGGTGTCAAGCGTGTGGCGGCAACCAGGTGAGGAATACAAAGACAAGTGTGTCTTTCCTACAGTCAAGCATGGTGGTGGGAGTGTCATGGTCTGGCGCTGCATGAGTGCTACTGGCACTAGAGAGCTACAGTTCATTGAGGGAACCATGAATGCCAACATGTACTGTGACATCCTGCAGATGAGCATGATCCCCTCCCTTCAGACACTGGGCCGCAGGGCAGTATTCCAACATGATAACGACCCCAAACACACCTCCAAGACGACCACTGCCTTTCTAAAGAAGCTTAGGGGAAAGGTGATTGACTGGCCAAGCATGTCTCCAGACCTAAACCTTATTGAGCATCTGTGGGGCATTCTCAAACGGAAGGTGGAGGAGCGCAAGATCTCTAACATCCACCAGCACTGTAATGTTGTCATGGAGGAATGGAAGAGGACTCCAGTGGCAACCTGTGAATTTGGACATTTTCACTTAGGGGTGTACTCACTTTTGTTGCCAGCGGTTAAGACATTAATGGCTGTGTGTTGAGTTATTTTGAGGGGACAGCAATATTACACTGTTATACAAGCTGTACACTCACTACTTTACATTGTAGCAAGGTATCATTTCTTCAGTGTTGTCACAAATATAATAAAATATTTACAAAAATGTGAAGGGAGTACTCACTTTTGTGAGCTCCTGTATGTGTTCTTCTGTTTGTGTTGGGAGCAAGCTCGATTGTGTGCTCACAGCACTGAGACTGGACTGTGAGTGCAAGCCATGGGTCTCTACTAATGAGCGGAACCCAGGGGAACCAGATCCTGATCACATAATCACTGTCATGCCTCTGGTTGTCTATCACGGTGATCATTCAATCTGAAACTGGTGCCTGTGTATTATCTCCTCTGTGAAGAGGAGAGATAGCAGACTTCTCTGAAATCCAGGAGGAAAAGATGCAAAGTGCACTTGAAATTGCACTGAAAGTGCACTTGGAAGTGCAGTCGCTGTAAATCTGAGGGGTAGATCTGAAATGAGTGGAATCTCTGTTTTTATTATAAATCCTCTTTATTAATTATCATTGCATCATCATTACAGATACATTCCATTTTCATACCTATACATAAAACATTTTAACAAACAATCCCCTTCCCCATTCAAAACCAATCTCAACATGGTCTCCTTAACCTTCTTAAACTTTTTTTTTTTTTTGCATAAGAAATACCTCGGATCCCGGATTCCTTTTCTACTCTATGGTGCTGTCATCTTATCTAGACTTTGGGTTTCCCAGTAGTATTTCTTTACTATAAGATCTTCTCCTTCGTATTTTTCTGGAGAGGGCGAGAGAGATGCCCAAAAAAAAAAAAGGATAGGGGGTAGAAAGAGGGGGAGAAGCCCCCATGTTGAGCTGTGTGCATAATCCCTTGCCTAAGGGGGAATCTACTTGGAGAGATTATACCTATTAACTCCCCGGGTATGTGGACCTGACCCCGAGGGTCTTGCCTCTTATATTGATATAAAAATTAAGTTGACCACTCTATGGAGTGACAAAGTGCTAGTGCAATAATCGGTTGGAGTGTATTAAATTAAATTGCATAATCCTTAACCTAAAAAGAAAATCCCTACCGAGAGATTGTGCATTTTAATCCCCGTGTATGTGCGTCTGATTTGAATTAAAGGTTACCCACTTTATAAAGTGACTAAGTGCAAAAGGGGTAGAAAGAGGGGGAGAAGCCCCCTCTATGTGCATAATCCCTTGCCTAAGGGGAAATCGATTTGGAGAGACTATACCTATTAACTCCCCGTGTATGTGGACCTGACCCCAAGGGTCTTGCCTCTTATATTTGTATTTAAGATTAGGTTGACCACTCTATGGAGTAACAAAGTGCTAGTGCAATAATCGGTAGGGGTGTAATTGCCTATTCCTTAACCTAAAAACAAGGTCCCTTCCACAAGATCGTGCATTTTAATCCCTGTGTATGTGGGTCTAATTTAAAATATAAGTTGCCTGCTTTATAAAGTGACTACGTGCCAAAAAATAAGAGAGGAAAAAAAAGGGGGGGAAGGGGTGGGAGGAAATTTCCGTATTCCCTCCCCCCCCACCCCCCTAGTGACCTAGGAAGTTAATAAAGGTTTCTGTTTTCCTGAACTCTCTCCATCCTCTCCAGATCTCTTCATATCTTGCCCTACAGTCATTTTGTATTGACAATAGTTCCTCCATATGTCCCATCTTCCCCACCTCCCTGATCCATTCCGCCACTGTTGGAGCATTTTCTTCCTTCCAATTCTTTGGTATCACTGCCTTTGCTCCATTCAGTGAGTAAGGGACCAGGGTCAGTCTATATTTTTTCCTTGGGGTCGTCGTACAGTCGAACAGACATACCCAAGGATCGCTTTTCACCTCTATCCCACTGATCTTTTTTATCAGACCTAAGACCTCTTTCCAGAATATCTGTATCCGAGGGCACTGCCACCAAAGGTGGGCGTGGGTTCCTTCCTGCCCACATCCTCGCCAACATAAGGGTGACGTCTGTCTATCCATTTTTGTGAAGTCTCGGTGGAACAAAGTACCATCTGGCCAAAAGCTTGTAGTTTATCTCTTTTGTTTTAGTATCTATAGAGGAAGAGTGAACGTAATCCAAAACCCGTCTCTTCCTATCCTCAGACAGATTTTGTTTTAGTTCTACTTCCCAGGCCTTTACAAACTTCAGCAATTCTGATCCTCTCACCGGGGGCAGTATGCTATATATGTTGGATATCCCTTGTCTACCAGGGCCCTTCCGTTCTATGAGCGTCTCCCATGGGTTCGGGTCATCCGATGCACGTAGGGGCTTTGGTAGAGATTGGACAAAATGCTGGACTTGTCTGTACCTCTAGTCGTCACCTTCCATGGCTCCATACCTTTCTTGTAGATCTATCAGGGGACTCAGAGTATCTCCTTTCATTACATCCTTTAATTTCACTTTCAATTGATTTTTATTTTTCCAAATATAGAATACAATTACAGTATGACCAAAGGCCGTGTCTACAACATCAAAACATTTAACAAATAAGGCAAAATGTGAGCAACAAGGCCTCAACCGACTTCATATTGCCCGATTGTAGGCTGATTAAAGGAAATATACGAGCTTGCTAACAGGGGAAGGGGAGGAAAAAAAATGAATATAGTGATCACTCGCTCAGGGGAGTCCTACCTGTCCCAGGCACCCCTAATGGGATCATTCTGTACCCCGGCCAGGCCCCCCCCCAATCCACCCCCTCCAATAAAAGCATACGTAAGAAAATTAGTGGGTTTGAATTTGACTTCAGTGCACTTCTAGATCGTACTTACTACATCCTTTAATTTCAGTGTGTTCATCATTGCCCATCTCAGGAACCGGCCTCCCTCTCTCCCAGGCGGAAAGTAGTCCGTTCCCGTGAGGGGCAAGTGAGGGCTATTGTGGGACCATTTTTTAGTTTTACATATTCTGTCCCATATCCTAAAAGTTTCTTTAGTTATTATTGGGGTATCCCTTAAAAGGCATCTGTATTGTTTTGGTATCCATGTTCTTATTCCCAAATCTTTCCCGCTCAGATTCTTCTCTATACCCACCCATTTTTTCCTCCTGAAACCAGTCGGTTATCCTTTTCAATACCGCAGCCTCATAGTACCTTTTAAAGTCTGGTAATTGTATTCCACCCTCACTTGTGGGTCTAGACAAGATCTCTGCAGAAATACGGGATTTCTTGTTTTTCAATATGTATCCTCTTATTATTTTCCCTAATGTTTTAAAATACGCTTCTGGAATTTTAATTGGGAGTACTTGAAATAAATACAGGACTTTAGGCAATATCATAATTTTGATGATGTTTATTCTCCCAAACCAGGATATTATATCTGTCCGGTAGCTTCTAAGTTCACCTTTGATTTTATTTAATAATGAGATATAGTTGTCAATATATAGATCCCTTTCTGAGTTTGACAGGAATATCCCTATATAAAAAAAAGTCAATCAAGTGAATGAGTGAATGGATGAAAAATTAATAAGTGACTTCTCCAATGTGATAATCCCACCACCGAAAGCAATGCAGGCTTACTAGAACCCGATGACTCAAGGTGACGTACGCCACCGAAAGTCAGGGAAAGCTTAAAATGACTGATGTCATAAAGGATCCTTGGCAGGGCGACACGTTAGCCGGTCATCAAATCCTCTGTGGGATGGGTGAAATGGAGAAAAACTGGGAGCTGCTCTGGAGGTTCCAACCCCTAGGTAGATGTTCTCACAATGTGTCAATGGTATAAAAGATAAGAGAAAGAAGTGGCCACATAGCGTAATCCCGTTTGTAGAAAAATATAAAATGTTTATTTGCAGCTATCAAACTTACATTTGGCTGAAGAGAAAAAACGTTTGTATACAAGTGGGGCAGCACTTCGTCTGGGGTATCTCCCGCCTAGAGACTTTCTGGATATATGAACTCCAAACTCATACCCCATTAGGAATGAATGTTGAATGAGACATAAACTCCTTTATCAATATGTCATAAGTATATACTTTATATTCTGGGTCTTTAGTAGTTTTTTGCATCACTTTACACTGTGTGTATGGAACACACAATGCTTTTGTTTTGTAATACATGTTGTGAGCATTTCTCAAGGTTATGCACTCTTATTTTTTGCTACACAATTCATTTATTATCGTTTTGTGTGTTTTATCTTTATTGGTATTTTGATTGTCATCATTGATAGTCACTTTTAGCGCTACACATTTACCACTTTTTTGATTTCTCTACTTTTCTCATATGAGCCGTGTTAGCAGCTACCATTTGACTAATACCGCCAGCGCAGGGTAATCACTCTTTTTTTATTATCAAATACCCACTTCGTTTCCTGTTCCAGTAGTTCACGTAGTCTTTCTAGTTAGTTGAGTCAGGGTTTGTTCTTCCAAATTGTTTTTATGTTTCTGCTCTAAAGCCTGAATTTCTTCTAACAAAGTATTTTTCTGAGCCTGCCTAACCCTATTCCTCTTAACCCTTTCCAATATCATTTTCCCTCTCATATATACTTTATGTGTTTCCCATAGAACCGATCTATCTATATTGTCCTTATCATTTTCTTTAAAGAATAGGCACATTTCCCTCTCCATCTCATCAGCTATCCTGGTGTCCCTCAAGAGGGATTCGTCCATTCTCCAAACTCTCTGTCCCGGGGTGTGTCCTCCTACTTCTAAGGACATCTCCACTGGGGCATGGTCCGAGAGTGTTATTGACTTAATTTCAATCTTTCTCAGGCCCTCCAGCAGCTGGTGATCCAGAAGAATATGGTCTATTCTAGAATAGGACCCATGTATGGAGGAATTAAGGGCCAGATTCACGTAGATGAGCGGCGGCCTAACGTATCGTAGATACATTACACCGCCGCAATTTTTCATCGCAAGTGCCTGATTCACCAAGCACTTGCGATGAAAACTACGCCGGCGGCCTCCGGCGCAAGGCGGGCCAATTCAAATGGGCGTGTGCCATTTAAATTAGGCGCGCTCCCGCGCCGGACCTACCGCGCATGCTCCGTTTCCGAACTCCCGCCGTGCTTTGCACAAAGTGACGTCATTTTTTCGAACGGCGACGCGCGTAGCGTAATTCCGTATTCCTGGACGGCTTACGCAATTGAAATTATTTTTTAAATTTCAACGCGGGAACGACGGCCATACTTTATACAGTAATACGATTGCTGTGTAAAGTTAAGGCACCAAAAAAAAAACGACTAACTTTGCGACGGGAAACTAGACTAGCGGCGACGTAGCGAATGCAAAAAAACCGTTGTGGATCGCCGTAACTCCTAATTTGCATACCCGACGCTGGTTTACGACGCAAACTCCCCCCAGCGGCGGCTGCGGTATTGCATCTTAAGATCCGACAGTGTAAAACAATTACACCTGTCGGATCTTATGGCTATCTATGCGTAACTGATTCTATGAATCAGTCGCATAGATAGAACAACAGATACGACGGCGTATCAGGAGATACGCCATCGTATCTGCTCTGTGAATCTGGCCCAAAATGAGAAGTCTTTATCTCTAAGATGAAATATTCTCCATGCCTCGCCCACGTGCATTTGATGTAATTTATGTTTAATTGCCGTAGATGTTTGCCCTCTGATCTTAATGATACCAGTTGAGTGTCTAGTACCGGGTCAAAGACAAAATTCAGGTCCCCTGCCAGAACCAGCCTGCTCTCTCTAAACCCCTCTAGTCTGTTCAGGATCTTCCTCAAGTACCTGACTGGACGAGAATTGGGACAATAAACGTTGACAAGGGTATACTTCAGGTTAAATAAGGAACCCTTAATAAATATATATCTTCCGTCTGGGTCTGTCTCCATAGCATCCAGAGTAAACCGAATGTTATTATCAAAACCTATCGCGGTTCCCTTTGATCTGTTGTTAGAGGAATAGCTGTGGTACCACAAAGGGAAGTCCTTTGAGTTCAATCTTGACCTTGTTGTCACCTTAAAGAAATACTATATTAGCTGACATACTTTTCATCTCCTACAGCACCTGGTATCGCTTATTAGGGCTATTGAGTCCCCGTACATTATAAGTTATTATATTTAGTCTAGACATATTTTTTTTTTTTTTTGGTTAACAAGCCTATGCCATATAGTTTCCTTAAATAATTAAAGGAGATAGTCCCCATTTTACTTCTTCCACCCAGTGACCTTCCCTTTCTACTAACTTCAGGGACCCCCTAAGACATTTTTTGTTACCCATTGGAGTAATCAGATTTTACCCACGGGCCGAGTACCTCTACCTCTACTTACAAAACCATTTATACAGAACACGTTGAGAACCCCCCTCCCCCCCACCCCACCCCAAACATATTGAATATCAATATTTGAACTCTCTCGGTCCGCGCTCAACCTGGTGACCTGCCGAGCTGGCCCTCCCATGGGGTGCCCCGCCTGTCCCCCCCTACCCGAGACCCTTTCCCAAATCTAGCAATGGTCTCGGGGGGACAGGCAGGGGCTTTCTCCATATCGCCCCCCCCCAGGAAATTGTTTCTTTGTTATTCCAGTCTCTCTCTCAAAAACAAAAAGGGAGAGTCCTAAAATTGTCCGGTTATTCTTCTTAATTTAAGATTCGTCGGCTACGCTCTTCCCAGGCCTGTTCCTTCCATCTTTTCCATGCTGGCGGTCTTTTTTCCCAGTTTTCTACTAACCATTTGTAAGTTCAGTTTATTACAGAATTCCCTTACATCTTCTGGAAATCGGACATAAGCAGATATTCCCTGATACTTTACTGACAAGCAGGCTGGAAATCCCTTACCTATATGGGATCTCCTTTGTTTGCAGAAGACTTGTCAGGGGTTTCAAAGCCCTTTTACAGGCCAGTGTCTCTGGCGACAAATCAGAAAAAAATTGTATTTTACTACCCTTGTATTCCATAGGGATGGAGATTCTAGTACTTTGGGAAACTTGTTACTTTAGGCCATAGTCCTGGAATCTTGCAACTATGTCCCTTGGGACATCCTTATGGGCAATATAGGACCTCTGAATCCTGTGGACTCTTTCAAACTGCATAGGCAAAGACAAGTCCCGTTTCAAAGCCACATTGAACAATTCACAAAGTACATCCCTCAATTCTGCATCTTTAACTTCCTCGGGGAGCCCTTTGATCCGGAGGTTTCTCCTCCTGCTACGATTTTCTTGGTCCTCGAGTTTATATTGAGCGTTTCTTATCTCTATCCAGTTCATATCAGCTCTCTCTCTTAGTTCTGATATTGCGTTTTTATGTTCTTCTAGTTGTTCTTCTATACCTTTGACTCTTTGTAAAACATTATGTATATCTTTGCTTGTTGCTCCCATCTCACCTTTGATAGTACGCTCCAAGCGGCAGATCATATCAATCATGTCGGCCATATCTTGCTTTGTGGGAGGGAGTTGTAGATCTTCAGGAGGTGTTGTCCTTTGTTGTCTTTCAGGAGTACTCATGATTTTTTCTTTACTTCTTATAAAAGTGAATTTTCTGTGCCGCATAGGCTAATTAACACATAAGTATTAATGTTAATGTAACTATAAACATATTATGACAACACCTGTGCCAAAAAAATGATAATCTAAAGTGATAACAGTATCATGAAAACAGTATAATGAAAAAAATCAGTGACTTGAAATTAAAAAATAAGTCCATAAAAAATTCAAATCCCATGTGAGTCCAAAATAAATTATAGAAATGTGCAGACAAAAGAGATCCCAGGAAGAAAATATCCGATAGCAAGATAGACAAGAGAGCCTCCACCTCCTATTATCTATCTGCTTACCGACTCCATAGATCTCTAATGGGATCACTTGCGCATATGGCTGTGTCAGCCCTGCAGTTTCCCAACGTTGGTTTATACTCCACCTTCAGATAGATAGGTCTCCAGCAAATATCTCAGCAGTGGATGACCAATAAAGAAAAGAAGGATGCCAACATAGAGTAGTAATGTAGAAACAGTAAATTTATTAAAAATACAAGTTGCACTCACAGTTAGGCAGAATAAAAGTAGCATAAAACGTTTTGTAGACGGCCGGCTCTCTCTTTCCGCCCGTCCTTCCGGATGGTAACGAAGAGTATAGTAGTGGCGTCAGCACGCCGTTCCTCCCTACGTCGTTTCGTCCAATAACTTCCTCCTGGGGCACTTTACTTCTTGCTTCTGGGGTTTTATCTTTTGGGGTTATGCTTTTATCTTCCCCCAGCATCGGTTTTCCGGGGGACACTCCAACCTTCGTTTCCCCTCCTTTTTTTTCCTGTCCTTCTCAGGGGAAGGCTTCTCCTTCACCGGGGTCGATGGGACCGAAGTTACCCCTGTTGCACTGGGGGGCCCCAATTGAGCCTCTCCTTCAACTATTAGGTAAGCTTTAAAAGTTTTTTTGCTGAGTACTTCCCCCTAGTTTTTTGGAGCTTTCTTTACCATATTTCCTGTATTATTAATGGCAGTTTGAAACAATTATTTCCTTTTAAAAAAAAAAAGGGGGAGAGATTTCTCTTCGGTTTTTTAGTTTACTTTTACCCTACAGCAATTTCTGAGACAATTTTATGTTAATATTGGTGACTGGATATGGGTTATCAGATGGTCTGATCATTAGTTACTGAGCATGAGCAGAAGAGGTACAGTCTATCCCATACAGTAGATTTATAATTTTCAGCAAATACGGCAATTCAGCAGGTGCTTTGTATTTGACGGGAGTAAGGATATTTATGGTACAAGAAGAGTAAAAATACTAAATTGTACTAAATTGTATTTCCAGTTGGTTTCTACTCTTCCTTTTGCACTCCTTCCATTCCGCGCTGATTTTTTCTCTTTTGTTTAGGCACAGGTTCTCACTCAGCGTGTCTCATTAAAAAAAGAGGAGAAAAAAAAACCCTTAACTTTATTTCTCCTTTATATCCCAAACAGAGGGCAAAACAAAAAGAAATAAAGTCATCAAAACAGACAGCAGTCACAGCGGGTATAGCAGTTTAGCAGCAGTATAACAGGAGTCCTAGATTTGATGGAAGTGGTTGTGTTATGGTATAGTACATGTATTATGTATTTTTTCCAACAACCCTTTTATTCTTCCTTTATACAGTCCTTACTTCATTTGATTAGGCACTGTTTCTTTAGGAGAAACTTCATTAATCCTTCATTTTCTGGAGGAAATTTTACTTTTTAGCACCTCTTTATACCAAACAAAGAAAAACAAATAGAGTCCAACCCACCTGCTGCTGCCGCTGCTGACTTAAGATTTCTCCAGAGCCATCTGATCGTTTTGCTCCTATGGTCCCTGGGTGTCCCGTGCGCTCCAAGCCTGTCCAGCCGTAAATTGGAAGCGGTGGTCTCCTATGCTTCAGCCCTTCCTAGGGCTCTCCTCCGACTGAGTAGAGGGGGCTAGACGGGAGAGGGGGGGTGGGGAGATGCAGCCACTTGGTTCTCCCCTCCCTTATCAGAGGAGCCAACGCTCCCTTCCACAGACCTCTGTCTACCTCTCCATATCCGGGCCGCTGGGCTCTTCTGCGGCCCCCCAACTCCCCTTAGCTGTGGAGACCTTGATGTCCGCTCGGTTCCTCCTCCTTCAGGCAGGCTGTCTGCTCGGCTCTCAGCTGCAAGCCCTTGTGTTCAGCCGCCGTACTGCTAGGGAGCCCAGCGTCACGCCCCCGATGCACAGACACAGGCACCTCACGGAGACCACACGGGAACCTTCGTGTCAGCGCCCCAAGACGGTAAGCTTAACCGCTCACCAGAAGTCACCCTCCTTCACCAGTTAGGCTTTAGGCATCCTTCTGAGACTCTCTGCCTCCTTCTTAGCATTGATTCCGGGGGAGGTTCATGGGGCACGGAGCTCAGACCTGCTAGCATGCCATGTCAGCTAGCTCTGCCCCATCATGATTTTACTGAGTGGAATCTCTGTTGATTTTATCATCCAATCATTTGCAAGCTAAAATGCTGTTTTTTTTTTTTCTTGCATGTCCCCCTCGGCTCTACAGCGACTGCACTTCCAATGCATATGTTCCTCCTTGTTGGAGAAGTCTGTACAAAAAAAGTCTGTTGAAGAAAAAATAAAAAAATAAATATAGATTAACTACTTCAGGTCCAGAAGGTTTACCCCCTTCATGACCAGGCCATTTATTGCCATCTGCCACTGTATTACTTTAACTGACAACTGCACTGTCTTGCAACGCTTTACCCCCTTTTCTTCCCACAAATAGAGCTTTCTTTTGGTGGTATTTGATCATCTCTGTGGTTTTTATTTTTTTGCACTATAAAAAAAAAAAAACTGACAATTTTGAAAAAAAATAAAAATGTTTTTCTTTTCTGCTATAAAACACATCCAATAACAAAATGTAAAAAATAAAATGTCTTCATCTATTTAGGCCAATATGTATTCTGCTACATATTTTTGGTAAAAAAAAATCCCAATAAGCGTATATTCATTGGTTTGCGCAAAAGTTATAGCGTCTACAAACTATAGGATATATTTATAGAATTTATATTTATTTTTATTTTTACTAGTATTGGTGGCGATCAGCAACTTCTAGTGGGACTGAGACATTGCGGCGTACAAATCGGACACTAATTTACATTTTTGACACTTTTTGGGGACCAGTGACACTAATACAGTAATTAGCTCTAAAAATATGCACTGTCACTGTACTAAGAAAGAAACAAGACCCCCTAAAGAATGGGACTTTTGAAGTGACCGAAAAACAAGTAAATAAAATGTCTTAATTGCGTACAATCATATTTAAAAATTATTGTAGATCATGTAAAATATGCAAATCCATATACAATGTTGATGGATGTAGATACATATGAAACAACGCTTTTTACTTGACCCAACGTTTCCGGCTTAGTGCCTTTCTTCAGGGTTTTTTTCAAGCATATAGAGACAAAAGTCTAAAGGGACACATATATCATATTAGTACATAAATAATGAGGTTGTGTTCATTGTAATAAGACATAGAGAAACAGTTAGCTATACGCATAGAAGGTGTCTTACATCAATTAAATCCACTTGATATCCCACATGATAAAAAAAAGGATAGCTAAACAGCTAGTAGTTGTTAAAAAGCTTTTCCAACCCGCACACCCAGGTATTACAAGCGAGGATCCCGCAAGTTCCTCCAGACGGGGGAAACCTTAATAAAGGTAATCTAAGTATTAGAATTACAAAAAATTAGGGAATATATTGCTCCCAGGAGAGAGAAAGTGTTTTTAAAAAAGCACAAAAAGGGAACATACCAGAGTAGGAATGACTAGAGAGGAAATTGTAACCCAGGAGAACGATTATCCAAATCTGTCTTACAAAAGACAGAGGGATATAATTATTCCTTCAGTCCAGGAAGTATGCCTGTGTAAGTGACAGATAAGAAGAAAACAATGAAAAAAACAAGTCTCCAGGAATGAAAGCTAGTCAGAGGAGAGAGGTGCCAATATCTATGGTTAGTACCTGTCTGTAAGTTGAACTGGTGTGCCGTTAATATCTCCTGGGAACAGACCTGTCGCAGCTGTGTGACTTGCCGCTGACGGCTCTGATATAGGGAACGAGGACGCCCACGCATGCGCAGTGGCTACCATGCATCGTGACGTCATTGCGACCATAGTGACGATGGTCGCATACTAAATGCGTCACGACACATGCGTGATGGCATCACGACGTCATGACGCGCATGTTGCAATGCCAAAGGTCACTGCACATGCATATTGGCACTGAGGAAACGAGATCCCCTGTTCACAAAGTGCAGGACACGACCCCGAGAGGATGGGATGGAGTTCTGCGCGAAGTGAGCACCGATGCAGGTTCACCGCAAAAGCAGTGAGATTTAAGGGGCGCACCCACCATATAAATGATGGAACACGCCCCCCTCTGCGCCGGGTGGGAAAACCCGAGGTCAGGGGAAGGAGAATAATAATATTATTAAAAACATTGTGTTTCATGTGGAAAAACAGTGGATCCATATTGAAGTCATAGAGAGGCAAAATGCAAAGCTCAAAACGAGCAACCAAGGAGAGTGGGGCAAAAGACAAATCATATAATGATATAAAGTGGACTTGATGATATACATACAGTTGTAAAATTTCAATTACATTGACAGAACAACAATAGTAGAGAGCATAAGGACACATATCACATATACAGAGCATCACATTGTATAATACATTGTGGATATATATCTAAAGATGTATATTTAGAAAGAGAATAGCGATATACCCAGAAAGCATTTCTATTCTTCCCACCCTCCTGAGAAGTAGCCTTCCAGGAACAGCTGATAGCTTATTATATCGTTAAGACCTGGGGCTGTGGTGGCATTTAGATTTTGTATCCAATGTGATTCACGTTTTAATAAGGTCCTATTCAATTCCCCACCTCGAAGGTTGAGGTGTACTCTATCAAGAATAAGGTATTTGATTTTTGGAATCCTATTCCCATGGACATCCCTTACGTGTTGTCCTAAGGGTAGTTCTGGGCATGATTTTTTCATAGTGGCGATGTGTCTTGACGCTCTCTTATAGAACTGTTGTTTTGTCCTGCCCACATAATATGAGCCACATTGGCACATTAACATGTAGACAACACTTATGGTTTTACAGTTTGCGTAATGAGCTGGTCTGAATGTAAAGTTATATTTTCCCCAATATACATGTATTGGCACAAATTGCATCCGCCACAGCGAAAAGTAGACATGTGCACACTGAAATTTTTTGTTTCGGAATTTAGTTTTCGTCTGAAAAATAAATTTATTTAGTTACTCCCGAAATTAGTTTTTATTTATTTTGTTTCATTAAAAATGTGTTGTCCAAAAATCCAAATTAATTAAGGTTGAATCTGTCATTGAAGGCAGTCGAATGTTCTAAGAAGATTCGATGGAGCAGCTAAACTGTACGTCGAATCGTACATTTCTGGTCGATTGTTCCACCTACAAGCTATAGAAGAATTCTAATGTTGTATGACTAGTAATAATTATATTTATAAATTATTATTACTAGTCAACCAACATTCAAATTCTTCTATAGCCTATGGGCCGAGCATTTGACAGGAAATGTTTGATTGCGGCGTCGTACAGTTTAGCTGCTTGTCGAATCTTCTTAGAACTTTCGACAGACACCATAAGCCTTCAATGACAGATTTGACGTTTCTATGTTTTCTATGTCGAATGGTCTACCCCAACACTGTCTCTATAATGTCAAATCTTTTTTCTCTATGTCGAATCTTTCCTCTCTATGTAGAATAATCTTGGACTAATAGGGTTAAGGTTAGGCACATTCGACTGCAGGTTCGATAGACACAGATTTCTATTGTCAGCATCATATCGAATCTCCTATCTATATCGAACTGTTGTAAAAAACGAAAATAAAGCATTTTTTATGTCAGATCTTTCAGATTTCAGATTCTGCACGTTCGTTTTTGTTTGTTAAACCGATAACGAAAATACCCCAAATTCGGACAAAAATGCATTCGGACGAAAACGAATGTCTAGCGAAAAGTACCTGGTCGTTTGCATGGATCAGAGCGAAATTCCCCAGTGAATTTACTTTGTATTAAAGTATCCTTCAAGGATTTTGTTCTACAGTAAGAGATGGAAGGTTTAGGGGGGACAAAGGGACTCAGGGATGGGTTAATGTTCAAAAGGTGCCAATATTTTGAAATTATTCTGTTACTTTGCTGATTTTGTTTAGTATAACGGGTATTTGTTTTTTCCTCATTCCTATTTGAACACTTAGATTTATTGAATAGCAGGTCTTGCCTTCATTTCAAAGTCACCCTTCTAAAGACCTGTTTAAGGCATGTGGAAGTGTAGCCTCTGAGACGTAACCTATCTCTCAGGCTGTTAGCCTCTTTTGGGAAGACTGAGTCTTGTGTGCAATTTCGACATAATCGCAAATATTGTCTGAAAGGAATATATCTAATCAAAGGTGTTGGATGGGCACTACCAGCATGTAAGATGGTATTACAAGCTGTATCCTTACGGTACAGTGAGCTGGTTAAGGTGCCATCTTCCTCCTTTGATATTGTAATGTTAAGAAAATTTACAGTAGAGGTGCTATATCTCATGGTGAAATTTAGATTGAATGAGTTTTGGTTCATAGCAGCAATACAAGACGCAAGTAACTCATGTGAGCCCCCCCAGACAATTAGAATGTCGTCTATATAATGATGCCAACTATTGGCATGTTCAGTCATAGATAGGAAGGCATCATCAGAGAGAAAGGCCTGTTCCCACTCCCCCAGGTACAGATTGACATAGGATGGGGCACAACAAGTCCCCATCGCTACACCTTGTAGCTGGAGATAGTGGGGACCATCGAACGAAAACACGTTGTGTGTTAGTATATAGTCAAGGGCCGAAAGCAGGAATAGATTGAATGAACGATTGTCCCCATGGGACTGGGAGATGATGTGGCTAATCACCTTGATGCCCTGCTGTTGGGGGATGGAGCTATATAAAGCTTCAACATCAACTGCCACCAGCAGGGCATCAGGTGGTACCACCATTTCCTCCAGTTGTTGTAGGAGGTGTATGGTATCTTTAATAAAAGATGGCAGATTACTCACGTAAGGTCGGATTTGTTCATCGATCATAAGATTATTCAAAGCTTGACATATTTGTCAAACTCTTTGAATGGACATTCATTTTATTTATTTTCCTAGTGGTCATAGTTAAAAAAAGCAACCAGGTTGATATTGGAACCTATTGGGGGAAACGTATCTGATTTCTTTTTTAGCAATGGTTGAATTTTTGGTTTCTTATTTGAAGTGTTTACTGTAAGTAAGCTCTCTAGATCAATTCTATCGATAAGATCCAACCCCTCCTGATCCTCAAATAATTCAATAAGAGTATCCAAGACTAATTCATCTTGTGTTTTCTCTTTTGGAGTCGGTTCATTTTTACTGTACATGCTTTTAAGTGGAAGCTTTCTGGCAAACAGTTGTAAGTCCTTTACAACTTCAAATTTGTCCATATCGGACTCTGGACAGAAACTTAAAGGGGTTGTAAAGGTACAATTTTTTTTTCCTAAATAGCTTCCTTTACCTTAGTGCAGTCCTCTTTCACTTACCTCATCCTTCGATTTTGCTTTTAAATGTCCTTATTTCTTCTGAGAAATCCTCACTTCCTGTTCTTCTGTCTGTAACTCCACACAGTAATGCAAGGCTTTCTCCCTGGTGTAGAGTGTCGTGCTCGCCCCCTCCCTTGGACTACAGCAGAGTCAGAACGCTCTCTACGTTGCAGATAGAGAAAGGAGCTGTGTGTTAGTGGGCGTCCTGACTCTCCTGTAGTCCAAGGGAGGGGGCGAGCACGACACTCCACACCAGGGAGAAAGCCTTGCATTACTGTGTGGAGTTACAGACAGAGGAACAGGAAGTGAGGATTTCTCCGAAGAAATAAGGACATTTAAAAGCAAAATCGAAGGATGAGGTAAGTGAAGGAGGACTGCACTAAGGTAAAGGAAGCTATTTAGGGAAAAAAAGTTGTACCTTTACAACCCCTTTAAGCCTCTCGATAATACAGACATCTGATCAGTAGACAGAATATAATCAGAAAGATTAATGACATTCAACAGATTATCAGAAGCCAACTGGGAATGTAGCTGAGGGGATGTTTACCTGATTGGGGTTAGTGTCCATTGAATCCTCAAAGTGCCCTACTAAGCCAGAAATGTTGGGTCAAGTAAAAAGAGTTGTTTCATATGTATCTACATCTATCAACATTGTATATGGATTTGTATATTTTACATGGTCTACAATCATTTTTAAATATGATTGTTTGTACTCAGTCATTTTATTCACTTGTTTTTTGGTCACTTCAAAGGTCCCATTCCTTAGGGGGTCTTGTTTCTTTCAATATACCCGGGATGTGGTGACTGTAAAACCATTTTTTCTGTGAATGTGGGATTCTTTTTCTCTTTTTTTGTCACTGTACTAATGACATTGGCAGAAAAGGGGTTAACATCATGGGCAATCAAAGGGTAAATATGTTCCTAGGGAGTGATTGCTAACTGCGGGGGGGGGGGTGCTTTTGTTGTGGGAAGGCAGAGATCTGTGTTCCTGCTTAGCAGAAACGCAGGCTCTCAACCTTCCCTACTAACAAAATGGCGATCTGCCTTGTTTACATAGGCAGATTGCCATTCTGCCTCTCTCTGGAACAATCGACAGGTCCCAGCAGACAATAAGTCTCTCAGACAGCAGGTCGCCGGCGGCGCGTGAGCATCAAGACCCGGAAGTGCAAAAAAAAAGCAGGAGAGCCGTCTTGCCGCCTTATTTGTACAGTATATGGTCAGCAAGCAGTTGACTAGTTCAATGCTTTACTTAGCTTAGTGAGTATAGGTGTCAGTGTTAGTGGCAGTGTAAAGGGCTGTACACACGATCAGAAAATTGCACGAAAAATACCGCTTTTGAAAAGATGGTACATCTAATCATTCGTACAGAGCTTTCAAGAGG